>NW_027601576.1:0-112140 GCF_053455715.1 Rhinoraja longicauda
AGGGTTTCCATTGTAACCGGGAGGAGGGGAGGGAGGGAAGGGGGAGGGAGGGAGGAGGGAGGTGTGGAGGGAGGGGAGGGGGAGGGAGGGGAGGGGAGGGGGAGGGGGAGAGGGGGGGAGGGGGAGGGAGAGGGGAGGAGGGGGGGAGGGGGGTGAGGGGGGAGGGAGAGGGGTAGGGGGGGAGGGGAGGGGAAGGGGAGGGAGGGGGACCTCCCCTTTTCCCAGTACCCCTCTTTCCCCGTTGGGCCCGTCCTCGTAGGGTTTCCATTGTAACCGGGAGGAGGGGAGGGAGGGAAGGGGGAGGGAGGGAGGTGTGGAGGGTGGAGGGGGAGGTAGGGGGGAGGGGAGGGGGGAAGGGGGGGAGGGAGGGGGGGTGGAGGTGGGAAGGAGTGGGGAGGAAGGGGTTGAGGGGGGAAGGGGGGGGAGGGAGGGAATAGGGCCCCATGCTGATCTGTGTATGTTAAGTGACTAGCACAACTGTAAAAAACTGGCAGTTGCTTTTCGCAACAATGTTGCAACCATCTCACACAAGCATTGTGACGTCACAAGCTGAAGACCTTGAAAAAAAAGGTCAGAAAAAAAATTATGTAAATTTAAAGTAGTAAACACCCAATAGCAGCCGCTTGTCCATCGCGAGCTGATCTCTCATTGGTGCACGGGTGCCATTGTGACATCACGCGCTGAAGCCCCTTCAAGAAAAGGGTTACAAATGAAAAATTTAAACTTTAATATCTCTCTAGCTTTAAAAGGTAGCTTCAATTTGAACGAAAGTACTTACAATAGTTGCCCATGTTAATGGTGAATACGGCGGTACAAAAATCGTAGCGCTTTGGTGTACCGTCTGGGAGGAGTAGGGTTTACTTACAATAGTTGCCCAGGTTAATGGTGAATACGGCGGTACAAAAATCGTAGCGCTTTGGTGTACCGTCTGGGAGGAGTAGGGTTTGTAAGTTATGGACAGAAATCTTCGGAATCTTCCGTACATACACACGGAATCTTCCGTATATACATACGGAATGTTGGACCGCAGAGTTTTAGTATTATACTAGAAAAGAGGGCCCGTTGGGCCCGTCCCACACCCCCCATTCTCTCCTCCCCCAGCCCCACTCTTACTCTCCAAGTGTGCCCGTTGGGGAGGGCCCGTTGGGCCCGTCCCCACACCCCCCATTCTCTCCTCCCCCAGCCCCACTCTTACTCTCCAAGTGTGCCCGTTTTTTTTTTTTTCCTAATCAGATGTTTTTGTTTTTTTTCCTAATCAGATGTGCAGTACTTTGGTCAACGTGGGTTGTTTTTAAATGTGCTATACAAATAAAAGTGACTTGACTTGACTTGACTTGACTTGCAATAACAAAAAAGACTTCTTGGAAGCTTTTCGAAACAATGTAGCCGTCACAAGCTGAAAACTAAATCCTTGCTGAAAACTAAATCCTTTTCTGGAAACTTTTGGAAACAAATGTAGCCCCTTGAAGAAAAGGGTTAGAAATGAAAAATTTAAACTTTAATATCTCTCTAGCTTTAAAAAGGTAGCTTCAATTTGAACGAAAGTACTTACAATAGTTGCCCAGGTTAATGGTGAATACGGCGGTACAAAAATCGTAGCGCTTTGGTGTACCGTCTAGGAGGAGTAGGGTTTGTAAGTAATCTTCCGTACATACACATATACATACATACATACGGAATGTTGGACCGCAGAGTTTTAGTATTATATAGATAGATAGATAGATAGACTAGACCGAGTGGGCCCGTTGGGCCCGTCCTCGTAGGGTTTCCATTGTATCCGGGAGGGGAGGAAAGGGGGAGGGTTGGGGGAGGGAAGGGGGAGGGAGGGGGGGAGGGGAGGGGGGGGGAGGGAGAGGGGAGGGAGGAGGGAGGTGTGGGAGGGTTTCCATTGTAACCGGGAGGAGGGGAGGGCGGGAAGGGGGAGGGAGGGAGGAGGGAGGTGTGGAAGGAGGAGGGGTGGGGAGGGAGGGGGAGGGGAGGGAGGGGGGTAGGGGGGAGGGGGAGGGAGAGGGGAGGGGGGAGGGGAGGGGGAAGGGGGGAGGGAGGGGGACCTCCCCTTTTCACAGTACTCCTCTTTCCCCGTTGGGCCCGTCCTCAAAGGGTTTCCATTGTAACCGGGAGGGGGGAGGGAGGGAGGAGGGAGGTGTGGGGGGAGGAGGGGAGGGGGAGGGAGGGGGGGAGGGGAGGGGGGAAGGGGAGGGGGGAAGGGGGGAGGGGGAGAGGGGTGGAAGGGTGGAGGGAGGGGGGGAGGGTGTGGGGTAGGGTCGGATGGAGGGAAGGAGGGACGGGTGAGTTAGGGGCTGAGTGGTGATGGAGGTTGGGATTGAGGGGGGAGAGAGTGGGGATGGAGGTGGGAAGGAGGGGGGAGGAAGAGGTTGAGGGGGAAGTGGGACCTCCCCTTTTCCCAGTACCCCTCTTTCCCCCACCACCAATCCCCCACCGCAACGACCCCTGTTGTCCCCCTCCCCAGTCCCCATTCTCAGACCCCCCCCATTCTCTTGGAATAAAAAAAAATACTTTAAAAAAAATAAGTGCTTTTTAATTGCTTGTTTTGAAACATTCGCGGTTAAGTGCTTTTTTAAAAAACATTCGCGGTTAAGTGCTGGTTTTGAAATATTCGCGGCTACTTAGTGCTTCTGTCAGTTGCTTTTCGAAACAATGTTGCAACCATCTCACACAAGCATTGGGAGGATGGGAGGGAGGGAAGGGGAGGGAGGGAGGAGGGAGGTGTGATGGGGGGAGGGGAGGGAGGGGGGAAGGGGAGGGGGGGAAGGGGGCGGGAGAGGGGAGGGAGGGGGGATGGGATGGGGAAGGGGGGAGGGAGGGGGACCTCCCCTTTTCCCAGTACCCCACTTTCCCCGTTGGGCCCGTCCTCGTAGGGTTTCCATTGTAACCGGGAGGAGGGGAGGGAGGGAAGGGGGAGGGAGGGAGGAGGGAGGTGTGGAGGGAGGGGAGGGGGAGGGAGGGGGGAGGGGATGGGGGAAGGGGGGGAGGGGGAGGGAGAGGGGGAGGGAGGGGGGAGGGGGAAGGGGGGTGAGGGGGGAGGGAGAGTGGTAGGGGGGGGGAGGGGAGGGGGAAGGGGAGGGAGGGGGACCTCCCCTTTTCCCAGTACCCCTCTTTCCCCGTTGGGCCCGTCCTCGTAGGGTTTCCATTGTAACCGGGAGGAGGGGAGGGAGGGAAGGGGGAAGGAGGGAGGTGTGGAAGGTGGAGGGGGAGGGGGAGGGAGGGGGGAGGGGAGGGGGGAAGGGGGAGGGGGGGAGGGAGGGGGGGTGGAGGTGGGAAGGAGTGGGGAGGAAGGGGTTGAGGGGGGAAGGGGGGGGAGGGAGGGAATAGGGGCCCCATGCTGATCTGTGTATGTTAAGTGACTCGCACAACTTTAAAAAACTGGGAGTTGCTTTTCGCAACAATGTTGCAACCATCTCACACAAGCATTGTGACGTCACAAGCTGAAGACCTTGGAAAAAAAAGGTCAGAAAAAAAATTATGTAAATTTAAAGTAGTAAACACCCAATAGCAGCCGCTTGTCCATCGCGAGCTGATCTCTCATTGGTGCACGGGTGCCATTGTGACATCACGCGCTGAAGCCCCTTCAAGAAAAGGGTTAGAAATGAAAAATTTAAACTTTAATATCTCTCTAGCTTTAAAAAGGTAGCTTCAATTTGAACGAAAGTACTTACAATGGTTGCCCATGTTAATGGTGAATATGGCGGTACAAAAATCGTAGCGCTTTGGCGTACCGTCTAGGAGGAGTAGGGTTTGTAAGTTAAGCCTCAAGCAAAGACACTTCGGAATCTTTCGTACATACGGAATCTTTCGTACATACGGAATCTTTCGTACATACGGAATCTTCCGTACATACACACGAACGCAGAGTTTTAGTAGTATATAGATAGATAGACTAGACCGAGTGGGCCCGTTGGGCCCCTCCTCGTAGGGTTTCCATTGTAACCGGGAGGGGAGGAAAGGGGGAGGGTTGGGGGAGGGAAGGGGGAGGGAGGAGGGGAGGGAGGGGGGTAGGGGGGAGGGAGGGGGGAGAGGGGGGGATGGGAGGGGTGAGGGGAGGGGGGAAGGGAGGAGGGAAGGGGGGGAGGGAGAGGGGAGGGAGGTGGGTAGGGGGGAGGGAGGGAGGGGGACCTCCCCTTTTCCCAGTACCCCTCTTTCCCCGTTGGGCCCGTCCTCGTAGGGTTTCCATTGTAACCGGGAGGAAGGGAGGGCGGGAAGGGGGAGGGAGGGAGGAGGGAGGTGTGGAAGGAGGAGGGGAGGGGAGGGAGGGGGGAGGGGAGGGAGGGGGTAGGGGGGAGGGGGAGGGAGGGGGATGGAGTGGGGAGGGGGGAGGGGAGGGGGAAGGGGGGAGGGAGGGGGACCTCCCCTTTTCCCAGTACTCCTCTTTCCCCGTTGGGCCCGTCCTCGTAGGGTTTCAAGGAGGGGGGAGAGGGATGGAAGGGTGGAGGGAGGGGGGTAGGGATTGGGGAGGGAGGGATGGAGGGAAGGAGGGAGGGGGGAGTTAGGGGGGAGGGGGGAGGGAGGGGGGAGGGAGTTGGGGAGGGAGGGGGAGGAGGGGGGGAGGGAGTGGGGATGGAGGTGGGAAGGAGGGGGATGAAGGGGTTGAGGGGGGGAAGGGGGACCTCCCCTTTTCCCAGTACCCCTCTTTCCCCGTTGGGCCCGTCCTCATAGGGTTTCCATTGAAACCGGGAGGGGGGGAGGGAGGGAGGAGGGAGGTGTGGAGGGAGGAGGGGAGGGGGAGGGAGGGGGGGAGGGGAGGGGGAAGGGGAGGGGGGAGGGGGGAAGGGAGGGGGGAGGGGAGGGAGGGGGATCTCCTCTTTTCCCAGTACCCCTCTTTCCCCGTTGGGCCCGTCCCCGTAGGGTTTCCATTGTAACCGGGAGGGGGGGAGGGAGGGTGGAAGGAGGGGGAGGGGGAGAGGGATGGAAGGGTGGAGGGAGGGGGAGGGAGTGGGGGAGGGTGGGATGGAGGGAAGGAGGGAGGGGGGGATGTTAGGGGAGGAGGGGTGAGGGAGGTCGGGAGGGAGTTGGGGAGGAGGGGGGGAGGGAGTGGGGATGGAGGTGGGAAGGAGTGGGGAGGAAGGGGTTGAGGGGGGAAGGGGGGGGGAGGGAGGGAATAGGGGCCCCATGCTGATCTGTGTATGTTAAGTGACTTGCACAACTTTAAAAAACTGGCAGTTGCTTTTCGCAACAATGTTGCAACCATCTCACACAAGCATTGTGACGTCACAAGCTGAAGACCTTGAAAAAAAAGGTCAGAAAAAAATTTATGTAAATTTAAAGTAGTAAACACCCAATAGCAGCCGCTTGTCCATCGCGAGCTGATCTCTCATTGGTGCACGGGTGCCATTGTGAAATCACGCGCTGAAGCCCCTTCAAGAAAAGGGTTAGAAATGAAAAATTTAAACTTTAATATCTCTCTAGCTTTAAAAAGGTAGCTTCAATTTGAACGAAAGTACTTACAATAGTTGCCCATGTTAATGGTGAATATGGCGGTACAAAAATCGTAGCGCTTTGGCGTACCGTCTAGGAGGAGTAGGGTTTGTAAGTTAAGCCTCAAGCAAAGAAACTTCGGAATCTTTCGTACATACGGAATCTTTCGTACATACGGAATCTTTCGTACATACGGAATCTTCCGTACATACGGAATCTTCCGTACATACACACGAACGCAGAGTTTTAGTAGTATATAGATAGATAGACTAGACCGAGTGGGCCCGTTGGGCCCCTCCTCGTAGGGTTTCCATTGTAACCGGGAGGGGAGGAAAGGGGGAGGGTTGGGGGAGGGAAGGGGGAGGGAGGAGGGGAGGGAGGGGGGTAGGGGGGAGGGAGGGGGGAGAGGGGGGGATGGGAGGGGGGAGGGGAGGGGGGAAGGGAGGAGGGAAGGGGGGAGGGAGAGGGGAGGGAGGTGGGTAGGGGGGAGGGAGGGAGGGGACCTCCCCTTTTCCCAGTACCCCTCTTTCCCCGTAGGGCCCGTCCTCGTAGGGTTTCCATTGTAACCGGGAGGAGGGGAGGGCGGGAAGGGGGAGGGAGGGAGGAGGGAGGTGTGGAAGGAGGAGGGGAGGGGAGGGAGGGGGAGGGGAGGGAGGGGGGTAGGGGGGAGGGGGAGGGAGGGGGATGGAGAGGGGAGGGGGGAGGGGAGGGGGAAGGGGGGAGGGAGGGGGACCTCCCCTTTTCCCAGTACTCCTCTTTCCCCGTTGGGCCCGTCCTCGTAGGGTTTCAAGGAGGGGGGAGAGGGATGGAAGGGTGGAGGGAGGGGGTAGGGATTGGGGAGGGAGGGATGGAGGGAAGGAGGGAGGGGGGAGTTAGGGGGGAGGGGGGAGGGAGGGGGTAGGGAGTTGGGGAGGGAGGGGGAGGAGGGGGGGAGGGAGTGGGGATGAAGGGGTTGAGGGGGGAAGGGGGACCTCCCCTTTTCCCAGTACCCCTCTTTCCCCGTTGGGCCCGTCCTCATAGGGTTTCCATTGAAACCGGGAGGGGGGGAGGGAGGGAGGAGGGAGGTGTGGAGGGAGGAGGGGAGGGGGAGGGAGGGGGGGAGGGGAGGGGGAAGGGGAGGGGGGGAGGGGGGAGGGGAGGGGGGAGGGGAGGGAGGGGGATCTCCTCTTTTCCCAGTACCCCTCTTTCCCGTTGGGCCCGTCCCCGTAGGGTTTCCATTGTAACCGGGAGGGGGGGAGGGAGGGTGGAAGGAGGGGGGAGGGGGAGAGGGATGGAAGGGTGGAGGGAGGGGGGAGGGAGTGGGGGAGGGTGGGATGGAGGGAAGGAGGGAGGGGGGGAGTTAGGGGCTGAGAGGTGATGGAGGTTGGGATTGAGGGGGGAGGGAGGGGGGGAGCGAGTGGGGATGGAGGTGGGAAGGAGGGGGGAGGAAGCGGTTGAGGGGGGAAGTGGAACCTCCCCTTTTCCCAGTACCCCTTTTTCCCCCACCACCAAGCCCCCTCCGCAACGACCCCTGTTGTCCCCCTCCCCAGTCCCCATTCTCAGACCCCCCCCCCATTCTCTCTCTCCCCCAGACACACTCTCAGTGCTTTTTTCGAAACACTTGCCCCGGTGGCCCACGAGCATAGGGGCCCATTGCTGATCTGTGTATGTTAAGTGACTTGCAATAAAAAAAAAATACTTTAAAAAAAGATAAGTGCTTTTTAAGTGCTTGTTTTGAAACATTCGCGGTCACATAGTGCTTCTCACTGCGATCTGTTAGTGGTGCTTTTCGAAACAATGTAGCACCCATCTCAAACAAGCATTGGGAGGATGGGAGGGAGGGAAGGGGAGGGAGGGAGGAGAGAGGTGTGGAGGGAGGGGGGGAAGGGGAGGGGGGAACGGGGGGAAGGGGGAGGGAGAGGGGAGGGAGGGGGGATGGGATGGGGGAAGGGGGGAGGGAGGGGGACCTCCCCTTTTCCCAGTACCCCTCTTTCCCCGTTGGGCCCGTCCCCGTACGGTTTCCATTGTAACCGGGAGGGGGGGAGGGAGGGTGGAAGGAGGGGGGAGGGGGAGAGGGGTGGAAGGGTGGAGGGAGGGGGGGAGGGAGTGGGGGAGGGTCGGATGGAGGGAAGGAGGGACGGGTGAGTTAGGGGCTGAGTGGTGATGGAGGTTGGGATTGAGGGGGGAGAGAGTGGGGATGGAGGTGGGAAGGAGGGGGGAGGAAGAGGTTGAGGGGGAAGTGGGACCTCCCCTTTTCCCAGTACCCCTCTTTCCCCCACCACCAAGCCCCCACCGCAACGACCCCTGTTGTCCCCCTCCCCAGTCCCCATTCTCAGACCCCCCCCCATTCTCTTGGAATAAAAAAAAATACTTTAAAAAATATAAGTGCTTTTTAATTGCTTGTTTTGAAACATTCGCGGTTAAGTGCTTTTTTAAAAAACATTCGCGGTTAAGTGCTGGTTTTGAAACATTCGCGGCTACTTAGTGCTTCTGTCAGTTGCTTTTCGAAACAATGTTGCAACCATCTCACACAAGCATTGGGAGGATGGGAGGGAGGGAAGGGGAGGGAGGGAGGAGGGAGGTGTGGAGGGAGGAGGGGAGGGAGGGGGGAAGGGAAGGGGGGGAAGGGGGCGGGAGAGGGGAGGGAGGGGGGATGGGATGGGGAAGGGGGAGGGAGGGGGACATCCCCTTTTCCCAGTACCCCACTTTCCCCGTTGGGCCCGTCCTCGTAGGGTTTCCATTGTAACCGGGAGGAGGGGAGGGAGGGAGGGAGGTGGAGGTGTGGAGGGGGAGGGGGAGGGGAGGGAGGGGGAGGGGAGGGGGGAGGGATTGGGGAGGGAGGGATGGAGGGAAGGAGGGAGGGGGGAGTTAGGGGGGAGGGGGGAGGGAGTTGGGGAGGGAGGGGGAGGAGGGGGGGAGGGAGGTGGGAAGGAGGGGGGATGAAGGGGTTGAGGGGGGAAGGGGGACCTCCACTTTTCCCAGTACCCCTCTTTCCCCGTTGGGCCCTTCCTCATAGGGTTTCCATTGTAACCGGGAGGGGGGGACGGAGGGAGGAGGGAGGTGTGGAGGGAGGTGTGGAGGGAGGAGGGGAGGGGGAGGGAGGGGGGGAGGGGAGGGGGGAAGGGGAGGGGAAGGGGGGAGGGGGTAGGGGGAGGGGAGGGAGGGGGATCTCCCCTTTTCCCAGTACCCCTCTTTCCACGTTGGGCCCGTCCCCGTAGGGTTTCCATTGTAACCGGGAGGGGGGGAGGGAGGGTGGAAGGAGGGGGGAGGGGGAGAGGGATGGAAGGGTGGAGGGAGGGGGGAGGGAGTGGGGGAGGGTGGGATGGAGGGAAGGAGGGAGGGGGGGAGTTAGGGGCTGAGTGGTGATGGAGGTTGGGATTGAGGGGGGAGGGAGGGGGGAGCGAGTGGGGATGGAGGTGGGAAGGAGGGGGGAGGAAGGGGTTGAGGGGGGAAGTGGGACCTCCCCTTTTCCCAGTATCCCTCTTTCCCCCACCACCAAGCCCCCTCCGCAACGACCCCTGTTGTCCCCCTCCCCAGTCCCCATTCTCAGACCCCCCCCCATTCTCTCTCTCCCCCAGACACACTCTCAGTGCTTTTTTCGAAACACTTGGAATCGTCCGTATATACATACGAACGCAGAGTTTTAGTAGTATACTAGACCGAGTGGGCCCGTTGGGCCCGTCCCCGTAGGGTTTCCATTGTAACTGGGAGGATGGGAGGGAGGGAAGAGGGAGGGAGGGAGGAGGGAGGTGTGGAGGGAGCAGGGGAGGGGGAGGGAGGGGGGGAGGGGAGGGTGGAGTGGAGGGGGAAGGGGGGGAGGGAGGGGGACCTCCCCTTTTCCCAGTACCCCTCTTTCCCCGTTGGGCCCGTCCCCGTAGGGTTTCCATTGTAACCGGGAGGGGGGGAGGAAGGGTGGAAGGAGGGGGGAGGGGGAGGGGGAGAGGGATGGAAGGGTGGAGGGATGGGGGTGGGAGTGGGGGAGGGAGGGATGGAGGGAAGGAGGGAGGGGGGGAGTTAGGGGGGAGGGTTGAGGGAGGTGGAGAGGGATGGGGAGGGAGGGGGAGGAGGGGGGAGGGAGTGGGGATGGAGATGGGAATGAGGGGGAGGAAGGGGTTGAGGGGTGAAGGGGACCTCCCCTTTTCCCAGTACCCCTCTTTCCTCCACCACCAAGCCCCCTCCGCAACGACCCCTGTTGTCCCCATCCCCAGTCCCCATTCTCAGACCCCCCCCATTCTCTCTCTCCCCCAGACACACTCTCAGTGCTTTTTTCGAAACACTTGCCCCGGTGGCCCACGAGCATAGGGGCCCAATGCTGATCTGTGTATGTTAAGTGACTTGCAATAAAAAAAAAGACGTAAAAAAAAGATAAGTGCTTTTTAAGTGCTCGTTTTGAAACATTCGCGGTCACATAGTGCTTCTCACTGCGATCTGTTAGTGGTGCTTTTCGAAACAATGTAGCACCCATCTCACACAAGCATTGGGAGGATGGGAGGGAGGGAAGGGGAGGGAGGGAGGAGGGAGGTGTGGAGGGAGGAGGGGAGGGAGGGGGGAAGGGGAGGGGGGAAGGGGGGAGGGGGGAGGGAGAGGGGAGGGAGGGGTGATGGGATGGGGGAGGGAGGGGGACATCCCCTTTTCCCAGTACCCCTCTTTCCCCGTTGGGCCCGTCCCCGTAGGGTTTCCATTGTAACCGGGAGGGGGGATGGAGGGTGGAAGGAGGGGGGAGGGGGAGAGGGATGGAAGGGTGGAGGGAGGGGGGAGGGATTGGGGGAGGGAGGGATGGAGGGAAGGAGGGAGGGGGGAGTTAGAGGGGAGGGAGGGGGGAGGGAGTTGGGGAGGGAGGGGGAGGAGGGGGGGAGGGAGTGGGGATGGAGGTGGGAAGGAGGGGGGATGAAGGGGTTGAGGGGGGAAGGGGGACCTCCCCTTTTCCCAGTACCCCTCTTTCCCCGTTGGGCCCGTCCTCGTAGGGTTTCCATTGTAACCGGGAGGAGGGGAGGGCGGGAAGGGGGAGGGAGGGAGGAGGGAGGTGTGGAAGGAGGAGGGGAGGGGAGGGAGGGGGGAGGGGAGGGAGGGGGGTAGGGGGGAGGGGGAGGGAGGGGGAGGGAGAGGGGAGGGTGGAGGGGAGGGGGAAGGGGGGAGGGAGGGGGACCTCCCCTTTTCCCGGTACTCCTCTTTCCCCGTTGGGCCCGTCCTCGTAGGGTTTCAAGGAGGGGGGAGAGGGATGGAAGGGTGGAGGGAGGGGGGTAGGGATTGGGGAGGGAGGGATGGAGGGAAGGAGGGAGGGGGGAGTTAGGGGGGAGGGGGGAGGGAGGGGGAGGGAGTTGGGGAGGGAGGGGGAGGAGGGGGGGAGGGAGTGGGGATGGAGGTGGGAAGGAGGGGGGATGAAGGGGTTGAGGGGGGGAAGGGGGACCTCCCCTTTTCCCAGTACCCCTCTTTCCCCGTTGGGCCCGTCCTCATAGGGTTTCCATTGTAACCGGAGGGGGGGAGGGAGGGAGGAGGGAGGTGTGGAGGGAGGAGGGGAGGGGGAGGGAGGGGGGAGGGGAGGGGGAAGGGGAGGGGGGAAGGGGGGAGGGGGGAGGGGAAGGGGGAGGGGAGGGAGGGGGTTCTCCTCTTTTCCCAGTACCCCTCTTTCCCCGTTGGGCCCGTCCCCGTAGGGATTCCATTGTAACCGGGAGGGGGGGAGGGAGGGTGGAAGGAGGGGGGAGGGGGAGAGGGATGGAAGGGTGGAGGGAGGGGGGAGGGAGTGGGGGAGGGTGGGATGGAGGGAAGGAGGGAGGGGGGGAGTTAGGGGCTGAGTGGTGATGGAGGTTGGGATTGAGGGGGGAGGGAGGGGGGGAGCGAGTGGGAGATGGAGGTGGGAAGGAGGGGGGAGGAAGGGGTTGAGGGGGGAAGTGGAACCTCCCCTTTTCCCAGTACCCCTTTTTCCCCCACCACCAAGCCCCCTCCGCAACGACCCCTGTTGTCCCCCTCCCCAGTCCCCATTCTCAGACCCCCCCCATTCTCTCTCCCCCAGACACACTCTCAGTGCTTTTTTCGAAACACTTGCCCCGGTGGCCCACGAGCATAGGGGCCCAATGCTGATCTGTGTATGTTAAGTGACTTGCAATAAAAAAAAATACTTTAAAAAAAGATAAGTGCTTTTTAAGTGCTTGTTTTTGAAACATTCGCGGTCACATAGTGCTTCTCACTGCGATCTGTTAGTGGTGCTTTTCGAAACAATGTAGCACCCATCTCAAACAAGCATTGGGAGGATGGGAGGGAGGGAAGGGGAGGGAGGGAGGAGAGAGGTGTGGAGGGAGGGGGGGAAGGGGAGGGGGAACGGGGGAAGGGGGAGGGAGAGGGGAGGGAGGGGGATGGGATGGGGAAGGGGGGAGGGAGGGGGACCTCCCCTTTTCCCAGTACCCCTCTTTCCCCGTTGGGCCAGTCCCCGTAGGGTTTCCATTGTAACCGGGAGGGGGGGAGGGAGGGTGGAAGGAGGGGGGAGGGGGAGAGGGGTGGAAGGGTGGAGGGAGGGGGGGAGGGAGTGGGGGAGGGTCGGATGGAGGGAAGGAGGGACGGGTGAGTTAGGGGCTGAGTGGTGATGGAGGTTGGGATTGAGGGGGGAGAGAGTGGGGATGGAGGTGGGAAGGAGGGGGGAGGAAGAGGTTGAGGGGGGAAGTGGGACCTCCCCTTTTCCCAGTACCCCTCTTTCCGCCACCACCAAGCCCACACCGCAACGACCCCTGTTGTCCCCCTCCCCAGTCCCCATTCTCAGACCCCCCCCATTCTCTTTGAAACATTCGCGGCTACTTAGTGCTTCTGTCAGTTGCTTTTCGAAACAATGTTGGAACCATCTCACACAAGCATTGGGAGGATGGGAGGGAGGGAAGGGGAGGGAGGGAGGAGGGAGGTGTGGAGGGAGGAGGGGAGGGAGGGGGGAAGGGGAGGGGGGGAAGGGGGCGGGAGAGGGGAGGGAGGGGGGATGGGATGGGGAAGGGGGGAGTGAGGGGGACCTCCCCTTTTCCCAGTACCCCTCTTTCCCCGTTGGGCCCGTCCTCGTAGGGTTTCCATTGTAACCGGGAGGAGGGGAGGGAGGGAAGGGGGAGGGAGGGAGGAGGGAGGTGTGGAGGGAGGGGAGGGGGAGGGAGGGGGGAGGGGAGGGGGGAAGGGGGGGGAGGGGGGAGGGAGAGGGGGAGGGAGGGGGGGAGGGGGGTGAGGGGGGAGGGAGAGGGGTAGGGGGGGGAGGGGAGGGGAAGGGGAGGGAGGGGGACCTCCCCTTTTCCCAGTACCCCTCTTTCCCCGTTGGGCCCGTCCTCGTAGGGTTTCCATTGTAACCGGGAGGAGGGGAGGGAGGGAAGGGGGAGGGAGGGAGGTGTGGAGGGTGGAGGGGAGGGAGGGGGGAGGGGAGGGGGGAAGGGGGGGAGGGAGGGGGGGGTGGAGTTGGGAAGGAGTGGGGAGGAAGGGGTTGAGGGGGGAAGGGGGGGAGGGAGGGAATAGGGGCCCCATGCTGATCTGTGTATGTTAAGTGACTCGCACAACTTTAAAAAACTGGCAGTTGCTTTTCGCAACAATGTTGCAACCATCTCACACAAGCATTGTGACGTCACAAGCTGAAGACCTTGAAAAAAAAGGTCAGAAAAAAAATTATGTAAATTTAAAGTAGTAAACACCCAATAGCAGCCGCTTGTCCATCGCGAGCTGATCTCTCATTGGTGCACGGGTGCCATTGTGACATCACGCGCTGAAGCCCCTTCAAGAAAAGGGTTAGAAATGAAAAATTTAAACTTTAATATCTCTCTAGCTTTAAAAAGGTAGCTTCAATTTGAACGAAAGTACTTACAATAGTTGCCCATGTTAATGGTAAATACGGCGGTACAAAAATCGTAGCGCTTTGGTGTACCGTCTAGGAGGAGTAGGGTTTGTAAGTTAAGCCTCAAGCAAAGACACTTCGGAATCTTTCGTACATACGGAATCTTTCGTACATACGGAATCTTCCGTACATACACACGAACGCAGAGTTTTAGTAGTATACTAGACCGAGTGGGCCCGTTGGGCCCGTCCTCGTAGGGTTTCCATTGTAACCGGGAGGGGAGGAAAGGGGGAGGGTTGGGGGAGGGAAGGGGGAGGGAGGAGGGGAGGGAGGGGGGAGGGGAGGGGGGGGGAGGGAGAGGGGAGGGAGGGGGGTAGGGGGGAGGGAGGGGGGAGAGGGGGGGATGGGAGGGGGGAGGGGTGAAGGGAGGAGGGAAGGGGGGGAGGGAGAGGGGAGGGAGGTGGGTAGGGGGGAGGGAGGGAGGGGGACCTCCCCTTTTCCCAGTACCCCTCTTTCCCCGTTGGGCCCGTCCTCGTAGGGTTTCCATTGTAACCGGGAGGAGGGGAGGGCGGGAAGGGGGAGGGAGGGAGGAGGGAGGAGGGGAGGGGAGGGAAGGGGGAGGGGGGGGAGGGGGAGGGAGGGGGAGGGATAGGGGAGGGAGGAGGGGATTGAGGGGGACCTCCCCTTTTCCCAGTACTCCTCTTTCCCCGTTGGGCCCGTCCTCGTAGGGTTTCAATTGTAACCGGGAGGGGGGGAGGGAGGGTGGAAGGAGGGGGGAGAGGGATGGAAGGGTGGAGGGAGGGGGGGAGGGATTGGGGATGGAGGGATGGAGGGAAGGAGGGAGGGGGGAGTTAGGGGGGAGGGGGGAGGGAGGGGGAGGGAGTTGGGGAGGGGGAGGAGGGGGGGAGGGAGTGGGGATGGAGGTGGGAAGGAGGGGGGATGAAGGGGTTGAGGGGGGAAGGAGGACCTCCCCTTTTCCCAGTACCCCTCTTTCCCCGTTGAGCCCGTCCTCATAGGGTTTCCATTGTAACCGGGAGGGGGGGGAGGGAGGGAGGAGGGAGGTGTGGAGGGAGGAGGGGAGGGGGAGGGAGGGGGGGAGGGGAGGGGGGAAGGGGAGGGGGAAGGGGGGAGGGGGGAGGGGAGGGAGGGGAGGGAGGGGGATCTCCCCTTTTCCCAGTACCCCTCTTTCCCCGTTGGGCCCGTCCCCGTAGGGTTTCCATTGTAACCGGGAGGGGGGAGGGAGGGTGGAAGGAGGGGGGAGGGGGAGAGGGATGGAAGGGTGGAGGGAGGGGGGAGGGAGTGCGGGAGGGTGGGATGGAGGGAAGGAGGGAGGGGGGGAGTTAGGGGCTGAGTGGTGATGGAGGTTGGGATTGAGGGGGGAGGGAGGGGGGAGCGAGTGGGGATGGAGGTGGGAAGGAGGGGGGAGGAAGGGGTTGAGGGGGGAAGTGGAACCTCCCCTTTTCCCAGTACCCCTCTTTCCCCACCACCAAGCCCCCTCCGCAACGACCCCTGTTGTCCCCCTCCCCAGTCCCCATTCTCAGACCCCCCCCCCATTCTCTCTCTCCCCCAGACACACTCTCAGTGCTTTTTTCGAAACACTTGCCCCGGTGGCCCACGAGCATAGGGGCCCAATGCTGATCTGTGTATGTTAAGTGACTTGCAATAAAAAAAAATACTTTAAAAAAAGATAAGTGCTTTTTAAGTGCTTGTTTTGAAACATTCGCGGTCGCATAGTGCTTCTCACTGCGATCTGTTAGTGGTGCTTTTCGAAACAATGTAGCACCATCTCAAACAAGCATTGGGAGGATGGGAGGGAGGGAAGGGGAGGGAGGGAGGAGAGAGGTGTGGAAGGAGGAGGGGAGGGAGGGGGGAAGGGGAGGGGGGAACGGGGGAAGGGGGAGGGAGAGGGGAGGGAGGGGGGATGGGATGGGGGAAGGGGGGAGGGAGGGGGACCTCCCCTTTTCCCAGTACCCCTCTTTCCCCGTTGGGCCCGTCTTCGTAGGGTTTCCATTGTAACCGGGAGAAGGGGAGGGAGGGAGGAGGGAGGTGTGGAGGGAGGAGGGGAGGGGGGGAGGGGAGGGGGAAGGGGGAGGGAGAGGGTTAGGGGGGAGGGGGAGGGGGGAGGGGAGGGGGGAAGGGGAGGGAGGGGGACCTCCCCTTTTCCCAGTACCCCTCTTTCCCCGTTGGGCCCGTCCCCGTAGGGTTTCCTTTGTAACCAGAAGGGGGGGAGGGAGGGTGGAAGGAGGGGGGAGGGGGAGAGGGATGGAAGGGTGGAGGGAGGGGGGGAGGATGGAGGGAAGGAGGGAGGGGGGGAGATAGGGGAGGAGGGGTGAGGGAGGTGGGGAGGGAGTTGGGGAGGAGGGGGGGAGGGAGTGGGGATGGAGGTGGGAAGGAGTGGGGAGGATGGGGTTGAGGGGGGAAGGGGGGGAGGGAGGGAATAGGGGCCCCATGCTGATCTGTGTATGTTAAGTGACTTGCACAACTTTAAAAAACTGGCAGTTGCTTTTCGCAACAATGTTGCAACTATCCTCACACAAGCATTGTGACGTCACAAGCTGAAGACCTTGAAAAAAAAGGTCAGAAAAAAAATCATGTAAATTTAAAACCGAGCTGATCTCTCATTGGTGCACGGGTGCCATTGTGACATCACGCGCTGAAGCCCCTTCAAGAAAAGGGTTAGAAATGAAAATTTAAACTTTAATATCTCTCTAGCTTTAAAAAGGTAGCTTCAATTTGAACGAAAGTACTTACAATAGTTGCCCATGTTAATGGTGAATATGGCGGTACAAAAATCGTAGCGCTTTGGCGTACCGTCTAGGAGGAGTAGGGTTTGTAAGTTAAGCGTCAAGCAAAGACGCTTCGGAATCTTCCGTACATACACACGGAATGTTTGCGTACATACACACGGAATGTTGGACCGCAGAGTTTTAGTAGTATATAGATACTAGAAAAGAGGGCCCGTTGGGCCCGTCCCCACACCCCCCATTCTCTCCTCCCCCAGCCCCACTCTTACTCTCCAAGTGTGCCCGTTGAGCCCGTCCTCCTGATCTGTGTATGTCAAGTGACCACTATAGCCTTCTTTTTCCTAATCAGATGTCTTTTTTTTTTTCCTAATCAGATGTGCAGCACTTTGGTCAACGTGGGTTGTTTTTAAATGTGCTATACAAATAAAACTGACTTGACTTGACTTGACTTGACTTGCAATAACAAAAAAGACTACTTGGAAGGTTTTCGAAACAATGTAGCCGTCACAAGCTGAAAACTAAATCCTTGCTGAAAATTAAATCCTTTTCTGGAAACTTTTGGAAACAAATGTAGCCCCTTGAAGAAAAGGGTTAGAAATGAAAATTTAAACTTTAATATCTCTCTAGCTTTAAAAAGGTAGCTTCAATTTGAACGATAGTACTTACAATAGTTGCCCAGGTTAATGGTGAATACGGCGGTACAAAAATCGTAGCGCTTTGGTGTACCGTCTTGGAGGAGTAGGGTTTGTAAGTTAAACTTCGGAATCTTCCGTACATACACACATACATCCCTACATACGAACGCAGAGTTTTAGTATTATACTAGAAAAGAGGGCCCGTTGGGCTCGTCCCCACACCCCCCATTCTCTCCTCCCCCAGCCCCACTCTTACTCTCCAAGTGTGCCCGTTGGGCCCGTCCTCCTGATCTGTGTATGTCAAGTGACCACTATAGCCTTCTTTTTCCTAATCAGATGTCTTTTTTTTTTTCCTAATCAGATGTGCAGCACTTTGGTCAACGTGGGTTGTTTTTAAATGTGGTATACAAAAAAAAACTGACTTGACTTGACTTGCAATAACAAAAAGACTTCTTGGAAGCTTTTCGAAACAATGTAGCCGTCACAAGCTGAAAACTAAATCCTTTTCTGTCCTTTTCTGGAAACTTTTGGAAACAAATGTTGCCCCTTGAAGAAAAGGGTTAGAAATGAAAATTTAAACTTTAATATCTCTCTAGCTTTAAAAAGGTAGGTTCAATTTGAACGAAAGTACTTACAATAGTTGCCCAGGTTAATGGTGAATACGGTGGTATAAAAATCGTAGCGCTTTGGTGTACCGTCTTGGAGGAGTAGGGTTTGTAAGTTAAACTTCGGAATCTTCCGTACATACACACATACATCCATACATACGAACGCAGAGTTTTAGTATTATACTAGAAAAGAGGGCCCGTTGGGCCCGTCCCCACACCCCCCATTCTCTCCTCCCCCAGCCCCACCCTTACTCTCCAAGTGTGCCCGTTGGGGAGGGCCCGTTGGGCCCGTCCCCACACCCCCCATTCTCTCCTCCCCCAGCCCCACTCTTACTCTCCAAGATGTTTTTTTTTTTTTTCCTAATCAGATGTGCAGTACTTTGGTCAACGTGGGTTGTTTTTAAATGTGCTATACAAATAAAAGTGACTTGACTTGACTTGACTTGACTTGCAATAACAAAAAAGACTTCTTGGAAGCTTTTCGAAACAATGTAGCCGTCACAAGCTGAAAACTAAATCCTTGCTGAAAACTAAATGCTTTTCTGTAAACTTTTTGAAACAAATGTAGCCCCTTGAAGAAAAGGGTTAGAAATGAAAATTTAAACTTTAATATCTCTCTAGCTTTAAAAAGGTAGCTTCAATTTGAACGAAAGTACTTACAATAGTTGCCCAGGTTAATTGTGAATACGGCGGTACAAAAATCGTAGCGCTTTGGTGTACCGTCTTGGAGGAGTAGGGTTTGTAAGTTAAACTTCCGTACATACACACATACATCCCTACATACGAACGCAGAGTTTTAGTATTATACTAGAAAAGAGGGCCCGTTGGGCCCGTCCCCACACCCCCCATTCTCTCCTCCCCCAGCCCCACCCTTACTCTCCAAGTGTGCCCGTTGGGGAGGGCCCGTTGGGCCCGTCCCCACACCCCCCATTCTCTCCTCCCCCAGCCCCACTCTTACTCTCCAAGATGTTTTTTTTTTTTTTCCTAATCAGATGTGCAGTACTTTGGTCAACGTGGGTTGTTTTTAAATGTGCTATACAAATAAAAGTGACTTGACTTGACTTGACTTGACTTGCAATAACAAAAAAGACTTCTTGGAAGCTTTTCGAAACAATGTAGCCGTCACAAGCTGAAAACTAAATCCTTGCTGAAAACTAAATGCTTTTCTGTAAACTTTTTGAAACAAATGTAGCCCCTTGAAGGAAAGGGTTAGAAATGAAAATTTAAACTTTAATATCTCTCTAGCTTTAAAAAGGTAGCTTCAATTTGAACGAAAGTACTTACAATAGTTGCCCAGGTTAATTGTGAATACGGCGGTACAAAAATCGTAGCGCTTTGGTGTACCGTCTTGGAGGAGTAGGGTTTGTAAGTTAAACTTCCGTACATACACACATACATCCCTACATACGAACGCAGAGTTTTAGTATTATATAGATAGATATAGATAGATAGATAGACTAGACCGAGTGGGCCCGTTGGGCCCGTCCTCGTAGGGTTTCCATTGTAACCGGGAGGGGAGGAAAGGGGGAGGGTAGGGGGAGGGAAGGGGGAGGGAGGAGGGGAGGGAGGGGGTAGGGGGGAGGGAGGGGGAGAGGGGGGGATGGGAGGGGGGAGGGGAGGGTGGAAGGGAGGAGGGAAGGGGGGGAGGGAGAGGGGAGGGAGGTGGGTAGGGGGGAGGGAGGGAGGGGGACCTCCCCTTTTCCCAGTACCCCTCTTTCCCCGTTGGGCCCGTCCTCGTAGGGTTTCCATTGTAACCGGGAGGAGGGGAGGGCGGGAAGGGGGAGGGAGGGAGGAGGGAGGTGTGGAAGGAGGAGGGGAGGGGAGGGAAGGGGGAGGGGAGGGAGGGGGTAGGGGGGAGGGGGAGGGAGGGGGAGGGAGAGGGGAGGGGGGAGGGGAGGGGGAAGGGGGGAGGGAGGGGGACCTCCCCTTTTCCCAGTACTCCTCTTTCCCCGTTGGGCCCGTCCTCGTAGGGTTTCAAGGAGGGGGGAGAGGGATGGAAGGGTGGAGGGAGGGGGGAAGGGATTGGGGAGGGAGGGATGGAGGGAAGGAGGGAGGGGGGAGTTAGGGGGGAGGGGGGGAGGGAGGGGGGAGGGAGTTGGGGAGGGAGGGGGAGGAGGGGGGGAGGAAGTGGGGATGGAGGTGGGAAGGAGGGGGGATGAAGGGGTTGAGGGGGGAAGGGGGACCTCCCCTTTTCCCAGTACCCCTCTTTCCCCGTTGGGCCCGTCCTCATAGGGTTTCCATTGTAACCGGGAGGGGGGGAGGGAGGGAGGAGGGAGGTGTGGAGGGAGGAGGGAGGTGTGGAGGGAGGAGGGGAGGGAGGGGGGAAGGGGAGGGGGGAAGGGGGGAGGGGGGAGGGGAGGGAGGGGGATCTCCTCTTTTCCCAGTACCCCTCTTTCCCCGTTGGGCCCGTCCCCGTAGGGTTTCCATTGTAACCGGGAGGGGGGGAGGGAGGGTGGAAGGAGGGGGGAGGGGGAGAGGGAAGGAAGGGTGGAGGGAGGGGGGAGGGAGTGGGGGAGGGTGGGATGGAGGGAAGGAGGGAGGGGGGGAGTTAGGGGCTGAGTGGTGATGGAGGTTGGGATTGAGGGGGAGGGAGGGGGGGAGCGAGTGGGGATGGAGGTGGGAAGGAGGGGGGAGGAAGTGGTTGAGGGGGGAAGTGGAACCTCCCCTTTTCCCAGTACCGCTTTTTCCCCCACCACCAAGCCCCCTCCGCAACGACCCCTGTTGTCCCCCTCCCCAGTCCCCATTCTCAGACCCCCCCCCATTCTCTCTCTCCCCCAGACACACTCTCAGTGCTTTTTTCGAAACACTTGCCCCGGTGGCCCACGAGCATAGGGGCCCAATGCTGATCTGTGTATGTTAAGTGACTTGCAATAAAAAAAAATACTTTAAAAAAAGATAAGTGCTTTTTAAGTGCTTGTTTTGAAACATTCGCGTCACATAGTGCTTCTCACTGCGATCTGTTAGTGGTGCTTTTCGAAACAATGTAGCACCCATCTCAAACAAGCATTGGGAGGATGGGAGGGAGGGAAGGGGAGGGAGGGAGGAGAGAGGTGTGGAGGGAGGGGGAAGGGGAGGGAGGAACGGGGGGAAGGGGGAAGGAGAGGGGAGGGAGGGGGGATGGGATGGGGAAGGGGGGAGGGAGGGGGACCTCCCCTTTTCCCATTACCCCTCTTTCCCCGTTGGGCCCGTCCCCGTAGGGTTTCCATTGTAACCGGGAGGGGGGGAGGGAGGGTGGAAGGAGGAGGGGAGGGGGAGAGGGGTGGAAGGGTGGAGGGAGGGGGGGAGGGAGTGGGGGAGGGTCGGATGGAGGGAAGGAGGGACGGGTGAGTTAGGGGCTGAGTGGTGATGGAGGTTGGGATTGAGGGGGGAGAGAGTGGGGATGGAGGTGGGAAGGAGGGGGGAGGAAGAGGTTGAGGGGGGAAGTGGGACCTCCCCTTTTCCCAGTACCCCTCTTTCCTCCACCACCAAGCCCCCACCGCAACGACTCCTGTTGTCCCCCTCCCCAGTCCCCATTCTCAGACCCCCCCATTCTCTTGGAATAAAAAAAAATACTTAAAAAAAAATAAGAGCTTTTTAATTGCTTGTTTTGAAACATTCGCGGTTAAGTGCTTTTTTAAAAAACATTCGCGGTTAAGTGCTGGTTTTGAAACATTCGCGGCTACTTAGTGCTTCTGTCAGTTGCTTTTCGAAACAATGTTGCAACCATCTCACACAAGCATTGGGAGGATGGGAGGGAGGGAAGGGGAGGGCGGGAGGAGGGAGGTGTGGAGGGAGGAGGGGAGGGAGGGGGGAAGGGGAGGGGGGGAAGGGGGCGGGAGAGGGGAGGGAGGGGGGATGGGATGGGGAAGGGGGGAGTGAGGAGGACCTCCCCTTTTCCCAGTACCCCTCTTTCCCCGTTGGGCCCGTCCTCGTAGGGTTTCCATTGTAACCGGGAGGAGGGGAGGGAGGGAAGGGGGAGGGAGGGAGGAGGGAGGTGTGGAGGGAGGGGAGGGGGAGGGAGGGGGGAGGGGAGGGGGAAGTGGGGGGAGGGGGGAGGGAGAGGGGGAGGGAGGGGGGGAGGGGGGTGAGGGGGGAGGGAGAGGGGTAGGGGGGGAGGGGAGGGGGAAGGGGAGGGAGGGGGACCTCCCCTTTTCCCAGTACCCCTCTTTCCCCGTTGGGCCGGTCCTCGTAGGGTTTCCATTGTAACCGGGAGGAGGGGAGGTAGGGAAGGGGGAGGGAGGGAGGTGTGGAGGGTGGAGGGGGAGGGAGGGGGGAGGGGAGGGGGAAGGGGGGGAGGGAGGTGGGGTGGAGGTGGGAAGGAGTGGGGAGGAAGGGGTTGAGGGGGGAAGGGGGGGGGAGGGAGGGAATAGGGGCCCCATGCTGATCTGTGTATGTTAAGTGACTCGCACAACTTTAAAAAACTGGCAGTTGCTTTTCGCAACAATGTTGCAACCATCTCACACAAGCATTGTGACGTCACAAGCTGAAGACCTTGGGGAAAAAAGGTCAGAAAAAAAATTATGTAAATTTAAAGTAGTAAACACCCAATAGCAGCCGCTTGTCCATCGCGAGCTGATCTCTCATTGGTGCACGGGTGCCATTGTGACATCACGCGCTGAAGCCCCTTCAAGAAAAGGGTTAGAAATGAAAAAATTAAACTTTAATATCTCTCTAGCTTTAAAAAGGTAGCTTCAATTTGAACGAAAGTACTTACAATAGTTGCCCATGTTAATGGTGAATATGGCGGTACAAAAATCGTAGCGCTTTGGCGTACCGTCTAGGAGGAGTAGGGTTTGTAAGTTAAGCCTCAAGCAAAGACACTTCGGAATCTTTCGTACATACGGAATCTTTCGTACATACGGAATCTTTCGTACATACGGAATCTTCCGTACATACACACGAACGCAGAGTTTTAGTAATATATAGATAGACTAGCACGAGCGTGCCCGTTGGGCCCGTCCTCGTAGGGTTTCCATTGTAACCGGGAGGGGAGTGGGGGGAGGTAAGGGGGAGGGAGGAGGGAGGTGTGGAGGGGAGGGGGAGGGGGGAGGGGAGGGGGAAGGGAGGAGGGAAGGGAGGGAGGGAGAGGGGAGGGAGGTGGGTAGGGGGGAAGGGAGGAGGGAGGGGGACCTCCCCTTTTCCCAGTACCCCTCTTTCACCGTTGGCCCCGTCCTCGTAGGGTTTCCATTGTAACCGGGAGGAGGGGAGGGAGGGAAGGGGGAGGGAGGGAGGAGGGAGGTGTGGAGGGAGGAGGGGTGAGGAGGGAGGGGGGAGGGGAGGGAGGGGGGTAGGGGGGAGGGGAAGGGAGGGGAGGGGGGAAGGGAGGGGGAAGGGGGGAGGGAGGGGGACCTCCCCTTTTCCCAGTACCCCTCTTTCCCCGTTGGGCCCGTCCTCGTAGGGTTTCATTTGTAACGGGGAGGGGGGGAGGGAGGGTGGAAGGAGGGAGGAGGGGGAGAGGGATGGAAGGGTGGAGGGAGGGGGGAGGGATTGGGGGAGGGAGGGATGGAGGGAAGGAGGGAGGGGGGGAGGGAGGGGGAGGGAGTTGGGGAGGGAGGGGAGGAGGGGGGGGAGGGAGTGGGGATGGAGGTGGGAAGGAGGGGGGATGAAGGGGTTGAGGGGGGAAGGGGGACCTCCCCTTTTCCCAGTACCCCTCTTTCCCCGTTTGGCCCGTCCTCGTAGGGCTTCCATTGTAACCGGGAGGGGGGAGGGAGGGAGGAGGGAGGTGTGGAGGGAGGTGTGGAGGGAGGAGGGGAGGGGGAGGGAGGGGGGAAGGGGAGGGGGGAAGGGGGGAGGGAAGGGGGGAGGGGAGGGAGGGGGATCTCCCCTTTTTCCAGTACCCCTCTTTCCCCGTTGGGCCCGTCCCCGTAGGGTTTCCATTGTAACCGGGAGGGGGGGAGGGAGGGTGGAAGGAGGGGGAGGGGGAGAGGGATGGAAAGGTGGAGGGAGGTGGGAGGGAGTGGGGGAGGGTGGGATGGAGGGAAGGTGGGAGGGGGGAGTTAGGGGCTGAGTGGTGATGGAGGTTGGGATTGAGGGGGGAGGGAGGGGGAGGGAGGTGGGAAGGAGGGGGGAAGGAGGGGGGAGGAAGGGGTTGAGGGGGGAAGTGGGACCTCCCCTTTTCCCAGTACCCCTCTTTCCCCCACCACCAAGCCCCCTCCGCAACGACCCCTGTTGTCCCCCTCCCCAGTCCCCATTCTCAGACCCCCCCCATTCTCTCTCTCCTCCAGACACACTCTCAGTGCTTTTTTCGAAACACTTGCCCCGGTAGCCCACGAGCAAAGGGGCCCAATGCTGATCTGTGTATGTAAAGTGACTTGCAATAAAAAAAAATACTTTAAAAAAAGATAAGTGCTTTTTCAGTGCTTGTTTTGAAACATTCGCGGTCACATAATGCTTCTCACTGCGATCTGTTAGTGGTGCTTTTCGAATCAATGGTAGCACCCATCTCAAACAAGCATTGGGAGGATGGGAGGGAGGGAAGGGGAGGGAGGTGTGGAGGGAGGAGGGGTGGGAGGGGGGGAAGGGGAGGGGGGAAGGGGGGAAGGGGGAGGGAGAGGTGAGGGAGGGGGGATGGGATGGGGAAGGGGGGAGGGAGGGGGCCCACCCCTTTTCCCAGTACCCCTCTTTCCCCGTTGGGCCCGTCCTCGTAGGGTTTCCTTTGTAACCGGGAGGAGAGGAGGGAGGGAGGGAAGGGGAGGGAGGGAGGAGGGAGGTGTGGAGGGAGGAGGGGAGGGGGAGGGAGGGGGGAGGGGAGGGGGGAAGGGGGGGGAGGGGGAGGGAGAGGGGGAGGGGGGAGGGGAGGGGGGAAGGGGAGGGAGGGGGACCTCCCCTTTTCCCAGGACCCCTCTTTCCCCGTTGGGCCCGTCCTCGTAGGGTTTCCATTGTAACCAGAAGGGGGGGAGGGAGGGTGGAAGGAGAGGGGAGGGGGAGAGGGATGGAAGGGTGGAGGGAGTGGTGGAGGGATGGAGGGAAGGGGGAGGGAGGGAGGAGGGAGGTGTGGAGGGAGGAGGGGAGGGGGAGGGAGGGGGGAGGGGAGGGGGGAAGGGGGGAGGGGGAGGGAGAGGGGGTGGGGGGAGGGGAGGGGGGAAGGGGAGGGAGGGGGACCTCCCCTTTTCCCAGGACCCCTCTTTCCCCGTTGGGCCCGTCCTCGTAGGGTTTCCATTGTAACCGGGAGGAGAGGAGGGAGGGAGGGAAGGGGAGGGAGGGAGGAGGGAGGTGTGGAGGGAGGAGGGGAGGGGGAGGGGAGGGGGGAGGGGAGGGGGAAGGGGGGGTGGGGGAGGGAGAGGGGGAGGGGGGAGGGGAGGGGGGAATGGGAGGGAGGGGGACCTCCCCTTTTCCCAGGACCCCTCTTTCCCCGTTGGGCCCGTCCCCGTAGGGTTTCCATTGTAACCAGAAGGGGGGGAGGGAGGGTGGAAGGAGAGGGGAGGGGGAGAGGGATGGAAGGGTGGAGGGAGTGGGGGAGGGATGGAGGGAAGGAGGGAGGGAGGGAAGGGGAGGGAGGGAGGAGGGAGAGGGGAGGGAGTGGGGGAGGGAGAGGGGAGGGAGGGGGAGGGAGGGGGAAGGGGGGAGGGAGGGGGAAGGGGGGAGGGAGGGGGACCTCCCCTTTTCCCAGTACCCCTCTTTCCCCGTTGGGCCCGTCCTCGTAGGGTTTCCATTGTAACCGGGTGGAGGGGAGGTAGGGAAGGGGAGGGAGGGAGGAGGGAGGTGTGAAGGGAGGAGGGGAGGGGGGGAAGGGGGGGAGGGAGGGGGGAAGGGTGAGGGAGGGGGACCTCCCCTTTTCCCAGTACCCCTCTTTCCCCTTTGGGCCCGTCCTCGTAGGGTTTCCATTTTAACCGGGAGGAGGGGAGGGAGGGAAGGGGAAGGGAGGGAGGAGGGAGGTGTGGAGGGAGGAGGGGAGGGGGAGGGAGGGGGGAGTGGAGGGGGGAAGGGGGGGAGGGGGAAGGGAGAGGGGAGGGAGGGGAGTAGGGGGAGGGAGGGGGGTAGGGGGGGAGGGGGAGGGAGGGAGGGTGGAAGGGGGATGCAGGTGGACCTCCCCTTTTCCCAGTACCCCTCTTTCCCCGTTGGGCCCGTCCCCGTAGGGTTTCCATTGTAACCGGGAGGGGGGAGGGAGGTTGGAAGGAGGGGGGAGGGGGAGAGGGATGGAAGGGTGGAGGGAGGGGGGAGGGAGTGGGGGAGGGTGGGATGGAGGGAAGGAGGGAGGGGGGGAGTTAGGGGCTGAGTGCTGATGGAGGTTGGGATTGAGGGGGGAGGGAGGGGGGGAGCGAGTGGGGATGGAGGTGGGAAGGAGGGAGGAGGAAGGGGTTCAGGGGGGAAGTGGAACCTCCCCTTTTCCCAGTACCCCTCTTTCCCCCACCACCAAGCCCCCTCCGCAACGACCCCTGTTGTCCCCCTCCCCAGTCCCCATTCTCAGACCCCCCCCATTCTCTCTCTCCCCCAGACACACTCTCAGTGCTTTTTTCGAAACACTTGCCCCGGTGGCCCACGAGCATAGGGGCCCAATGCTGATCTGTGTATGTTAAGTGACTTGCAATTAAAAAAAATACTTTAAAAAAAGATAAGTGCTTTTTAAGTGCTTGTTTTGAAACATTCGCGGTCACATAGTGCTTCTCACTGCGATCTGTTAGTGGTGCTTTTCGAAACAATGTAGCACCCATCTCAAACAAGCATTGGGAGGATGGGAGGGAGGGAAGGGGAGGGAGGGAGGAGAGAGGTGTGGAGGGAGGGGGGGAAGGGGAGGGGGGAACGGGGGGAAGGGGGAGGGAGAGGGGAGGGAGGGGGGATGGGATGGGGGAAGGGGGGAGGGAGGGGGGAGGGAGGGGGACCTCCCCTTTTCCCAGTACCCCTCTTTCCCCGTTGGGCCCGTCCTCGTAGGGTTTCCATTGTAACCGGGAGGAGGGGAGGGAGGGAGGAGGGAGGTGTGGAGGGAGGAGGGGAGGGGGGGAGGGGAGGGGGGAAGGGGGAGGGAGAGGGTTAGGGGGGAGGGGGAGGGGGGAGGGGGGAGGGGGGAAGGGGAGGGAGGGGGACCTCCCCTTTTCCCAGTACCCCTCTTTCCCCGTTGGGCCCGTCCCCGTAGGGTTTACTTTGTAACCGGAAGGGGGGGAGGGAGGGTGGAAGGAGGGGGGAGGGGGAGAGGGATGGAAGGGTGGAGGGAGGGGGGGAAGGATGGAGGGAAGGAGGGAGGGGGGGAGTTAGGGGAGGAGGGGTGAGGGAGGTGGGGAGGGAGTTGGGGAGGAGGGGGGGAGGGAGTGGGGATGGAGGTGGGAAGGAGTGGGGAGGAAGGGGTTGAGGGGGGAAGGGAGGGA
This sequence comes from Rhinoraja longicauda, assembly GCF_053455715.1. Taxonomy (NCBI): domain Eukaryota; kingdom Metazoa; phylum Chordata; class Chondrichthyes; order Rajiformes; family Arhynchobatidae; genus Rhinoraja; species Rhinoraja longicauda. The sequence continues at coordinate 26,464 of NW_027601576.1, forward strand.
GGGAATAGGGGCCCCATGCTGATCTGTGTATGTTAAGTGACTTGCACAACTTTAAAAAACTGGCAGTTGCTTTTCGCAACAATGTTGCAACAATCTCACACAAGCATTGTGACGTCACAAGCTGAAGATGTAAATTTAAAACCGAGCTGACCTCTCATTGGTGCACGGGTGCCATTGTGACATCACGCGCTGAAGCCCCTTCAAGAAAAGGGTTAGAAATGAAAATTTATACTTTAATATCTCTCTAGCTTTAAAAAGGTAGCTTCAATTTGAACGAAAGTACTTACAATAGTTGCCCATGTTAATGGTGAATACGGCGGTACAAAAATCGTAGCGCTTTGGTGTACCGTCTAGGAGGAGTAGGGTTTGTAAGTTAAACGTCAAGAAAGACACTTCGGAATCTTCCGTATATACACACATACACACAGACACACATACATACGGAATGTACGACCGCAGAGTTTTAGTAGTATACTAGACCGAGTGGGCCCGTTGGGCCCGTCTTCGTAGGGTTTCCATTGTAACCGGGAGGGGAGGAAAGGGGGAGGGTTGGGGGAGGGAAGGGGGAGGGAGGAGGGGAGGGAGGGGGGGAGGGGAGGGGGGGAGGGGGGAGGGAGAGGGGAGGGAGGGGGTAGGGGGGAGGGAGGGGGGAGAGGGGGGGATGGGTGGGGGGAGGGGGGAGGGGGGAAGGGAGGAGGGAAGGGGGGGAGGGAGAGGGGAGGGAGGTGGGTAGGGGGGAGGGAGGGAGGGGGTCCTCCCCTTTTCCCAGTACCCCTCTTTCCCCGTTGGGCCCGTCCTCGTAGGGTTTCCATTGTAACAGGGAGGAGGGGAGGGCGGGAAGGGGGAGGGAGGGAGGAGGGAGGTGTGGAGGGAGGAGGGGAGGGGAGGGGAGGGAGGGGGAGGGGAGGGAGGGGGGTAGGGGGGAGGGGGAGGGAGAGGGGAGGGGGGAGGGGAGGGGGAAGGGGGGAGGGAGGGGGACCTCCCCTTTTCCCAGTACTCCTCTTTCCCCGTTGGGCCCGTCCTCGTAGGGTTTCAATTGTAACAGGGAGGGGGGGAGGGAGGGTGGAAGGAGGGGGGAGAGGGATGGAAGGGTGGAGGGAGGGGGGAGGGATTGGGGAGGGAGGGATGAGGGAGGGGGGAGTTAGGGGGGAGGGGGGAGGGAGTTGGGGAGGGAGGGGGAGGAGGGGGGGAGGGAGTGGGGATGGAGGTGGGAAGGAGGGGGGATGAAGGGGTTGAGGGGGGAAGGGGGACCTCCCCTTTTCCCAGTACCCCTCTTTCCCCGTTGGGCCTGTCCTCATACGGTTTCCATTGTAACCGGGAGGGGAGGAGGGAGGGAGGAGGGAGGTGTGGAGGGAGGAGGGGAGGGGGAGGGGAGGGGGGAAGGGGAGGGGGGAAGGGGGTAGGGGGAGGGGAGGGAGGGGGATCTCCCCTTTTCCCAGTACCCCTCTTTCCCCGTTGGGCTCGTCCCCGTAGGGTTTCCATTGTAACCGGGAGGATGGGAGGGAGGGAAGTGGGAGGGAGGGGGGGAGGGGAGGGTGGAGTGGAGGGGGGAGGGGAGGGGGAAGGAGGGGAGGGGGATGGGGAGGGAGAGGGGAGGGAGGGGGGTGGGGGGAGGGTCTATTTTACTTTAAAATAAACAGCGTTCTTTGTTGAAAAGGAAATAAACTTATCTATAGAGCATCAGCTTTTTTAAAATAAATAAAATCAAACTTAATGAAAATCACATTCCTCATTTTAAATAAATGTCTTTGTTATAAATGAAATCAAACAGCGGGAGAGGCGACGGCGACTACACCTCCCGGCGGTCAGCGCTGCTGGGACGGGAGGGAGGGAGGGATGAGGGAGGGAGGAGAGTGGGGAGGGAGGGGTACCTCCCCTTTTCCCAGTACTCTTCTTTCCCAAACCACCAAGCCCCCTGTTGTCCCCCTCCCCAGTCCCCATTCTCAGACCCCCCCATTCTCTCTCCCCCAGATACACTCTTACTCTCCCCCCCCTTTCCCCAGCACACCCCTTTCCCCGTTGGGCCCGTCCTCGTAGGGTTTCCATTGTAACCGTGAGGCAGGGAGGGAGGGGGGAGGGAGGGAAGAGGGAGGTGTGGAGGGAGGAGGGGAGGGGGAGGGAGGGGGAGGGGGGAAGGGGGGGAGGTGGAGGGAGGGGGGAGGGAGAGGGGGAGGGGTGGGGGGAAGGGGTGAGGGTGGAAGGGGGAGGGAGGGGGACCTCCCCTTTTCCCAGTACCCCTCTTTCACCGTTGTGCCCGTCCTCGTAAGGTTTCCATTGTAACCGGGAGGGGAGTGGGGGGGAGGGAAGGGAGGAGGGAGGTGTGGAGGGGGGAGGGGAGGGGGAGGGGGAAGCGGCAAGGGGGAGGGAGAGGGGAGGGAGGGGGTAGGGAGGGGGAAGGGGGGAGGGAGGGGGACCACCCGTTTTCCCAGTACCCCTCTTTCCCCGTTGGGCCCGTCGTCGTAGGGTTTCCATTGTAACCGGGAGGAGGGGAGGTAGGGAAGGGGGAGGGAGGGAGGAGGGAGGTGTGGAGGGAGGAGGGGAGGGGGAGGGAGGAGGGGAGGGGGAGGGAGGGGGAAGGGGGAGGAGGGAGAGGGGAGGGAGGGTGGTAGGGGGGAGGGAGGAGGGAGGTGTGGAGGGAGGAGGGGAGGGGGAGGGAGGGGGGAGGGGAGGGGGGAGGGAGAGGGGGAGGGGGAGGGAGGGAGCGTGTAAGGGGGAGGGAGGGGGACCTCCCCTTTTCCCAGTACCCCTCTTTCCCCGTTGGGCCCGTCCTCGTAGGGTTTCCATTGTAACCGGGAGGAGGGGAGGGAGGGAAGGGGAGGGAGGGAGGAGGGAGGTGTGGAGGGGGGAGGGGAGGGGAGGGAGGGGGTAGGGGGGAGGGGGAGGGAGGGGGAGGGGAGGGGGAAGGGGGAAGGGAGGGGGACCTCCCCTTTTCCCAGTACCCCTCTTTCCCCGATGGGCCCGTCCTCGTAGGGTTTCAATTGTAACCGGGAGGGGGGAGGGAGGGTGGAAGGAGGGGGGAGAGGGATGGAAGGGTGGAGGGAGGGGGGAGGGATTGGGGAGGGAGGGATGGAGGGAAGGAGGGAGAGGGGGAGTTAGGGGGAGGGGGAGGGGGGAGGGAGTTGGGGAGGGAGGGGGAGGAGGGGGGAGGGAGTGCGGATGGAGGTGGGAAGGAAGGGGTTGAGGGGGGAAGGGGGACCTCCCCTTTTCCCAGTACCCCTCTTTCCCCGTTGGGCCCGTCCCCGTAGGGTTTCCATTGTAACCGGGAGGGGGGAGGGAGGGTGGAAGGAGGGGGGAGGGGGAGAGGGATGGAAGGGTGGAGGGAGTTGGGAGGGAGTGGGGGAGGGTGGGATGGAGGGAAGGAGGGAGGGGGGGAGTTAGGGGCTGAGTGGTGATGGAGGTTGGGATTGAGGGGGAGGGAGGGGGGGAGGGAGTGGGGATGGAGGTGGGAAGGAGGGGGGAGGAAGGGGTTGAGAGGTGAAGTGGGACCTCCCCTTTTCCCAGTACCCCTCTTTCCCCGTTGGGCCCGTCCTCGTAGGGTTTCCATTGTAACCGGGAGGAGGGGAGGGAGGGAGGAGGGAGGTGTGGAGGGAGGAGGGGAGGGGGGAAGGGGGAGGGAGAGGGTTAGGGGGAGGGGGAGGGGGGAGGGGAGGGGAGGGAGGGGGACCTCCCCTTTTCCCAGTACCCCTCTTTCCCCGTTGGGCCCATCCCCGTAGGGTTTCCTTTGTAACCAGAAGGGGGGAGGGAGGGTGGAAGGAGGGGGGAGGGGGAGAGGGATGGAAGGGTGGAGGGAGGGGGGGAGGGATGGAGGGAAGGAGGGAGGGGGGGGAGTTAGGGGAGGAGGGGTGAGGGAGGTGGGGAGGGAGTTGGGGAGGAGGGGGGGAGGGAGTGGGGATGGAGGTGGGAAGGAGTGGGGAGGAAGGGGTTGAGGGGGGAAGGGGGGGGAGGGAGGGAATAGGGGCCCCATGCTGATCTGTGTATGTTAAGTGACTTGCACAACTTTAAAAAACTGGCAGTTGCCTTTCGCAACAATGTTGCAACAATCTCACACAAGCATTGTGACGTCACAAGCTGAAGATGTAAATTTAAAACCGAGCTGATCTCTCATTGGTGCACGGGTGCCATTGTGACATCACGCGCTGAAGCCCCTTCAAGAAAAGGGTTAGAAATGAAAATTAAACTTTAATATCTCTCTAGCTTTAAAAAGGTAGCTTCAATTTGAACGAAAGTACTTACAATAGTTGCCCACGTTAATGGTGAATATGGCGGTACAAAAATCGTAGCGCTTTGGTGTACCGTCAGGGAGGAGTAGGGTTTGTAAGTTATGGAAAGAAACTCTTCGGAATCTTTGCGTACATACACATATACATCCATACATACGGAATGTTGGACCGCAGAGTTTTAGTAGTATATAGACTAGAAAAGAGGGCCCGTTGGGCCCGTCCCCACACCCCCCATTCTCTCCTCCCCCAGCCCCACTCTTACTCTCCAAGTGTGCCCGTTGGGCCCGTCCTCCTGATCTGTGTATGTCAAGTGACCACTATAGCCTTCTTTTGTTTTTTTTTCCTAATCAGATGTGCAGCACTTTGGTCAACGTGGGTTGTTTTAAAATGTGCTATACAAATAAAACTGACTTGACTTGACTTGACTTGACTTGCAATAACAAAAAAGACTTCTTGGAAGCTTTTCGAAACAATGTAGCCGTCACAAGCTGAAAACTAAATCCTTGCTGAAAACTAAATCCTTTTCTGGAAACTTTTGGAAACAAATGTAGCCCCTTGAAGAAAAGGGTTAGAAATGAAAATTTAAACTTTAATATCTCTCTAGCTTTAAAAAGGTAGCTTCAATTTGAACGAAAGTACTTACAATAGTTGCCCAGGTTAATGGTGAATACGGCGGTACAAAAATCGTAGCGCTTTGGTGTACCGTCTTGGAGGAGTAGGGTTTGTAAGTTATATTCCGTATATACACACATACACACATACACACATACATACGAACGCAGAGTTTTAGTATTATATAGATAGATAGACTAGACCAAGTGGGCCCGTTGGGCCCGTCCTCGTAGGGTTTCCATTGTAACTGGGAGGATGGGAGGGAGGGAAGAGGGAGGGAGGGAGGAGGGAGGTGTGGAGGGAGCAGGGGAGGGGGAGGGAGGGGGGGAGGGGAGGGTGGAGTGGAGGGGGGAAGGGGGGGAGGGAGGGGGGAGGGAGGGCGACCTCCCCTTTTCCCAGTACCCCTCTTTCCCCGTTGGGCCCGTCCCCGTTGGGCCCGTCCCCGTAGGGTTTCCATTGTAACCGGGAGGGGGGGAGGAAGGGTGGAAGGAGGGGGGAGGGGGAGGGGGAGAGTGATGGAAGGGTGGAGGGAGGGGGGTGGGAGTGGGGTAGGGAGGGATGGAGGGAAGGAGGGAGGGGGGGAGTTAGGGGGGAGGGTTGAGGGAGGTGGAGAGGGATGGGGAGGGAGGGGGAGGAGGGGGGAGGGAGTGGGGATGGAGATGGGAAGGAGGGGGAGGAAGGGGTTGAGGGGTGAAGGGGACCTCCCCTTTTCCCAGTACCCCTCTTTCCTCCACCACCAAGCCCACTCCGCAACGACCCCTGTGGTCCCCATCCCCAGTCCCCATTCTCAGACCCCCCCCCATTCTCTCTCTCCCCCAAAGCTCAGTGCTTTTTTCGAAACACTTGCCCCGGTGGCCCACGAGCATAGGGGCCCAATGCTGATCTGTGTATGTTAAGTGACTTGCATTAAAAAAAAAGACGTAAAAAAAAGATAACTGCTTTTTAAGTGCTCGTTTTGAAACATTCGCGGTCACATAGTGCTTCTCACTGCGATCTGTGAGTGGTGCTTTTCGAAACAATGTAGCACCCATCTCACACAAGCATTTGGAGGATGGGAGGGAGGGAAGGGGAGGGAGGGAGGAGGGAGGTGTGGAGGGAGGAGGGGAGGGAGGGGGGAAGGGGAGGGGGGAAGGGGGGGAGGGGGGAGGGAGAGGGGAGGGAGGGGTGATGGGATGGGGAAGGGGGGAGGGAGGGGGACCTCCCCTTTTCCCAGTACCCCTCTTTCCCCGTTGGGCCCGTCCCCGTAGGGTTTCCATTGTAACCGGGAGGGGGGAGGGAGGGAGGAAGGAGGGGGGAGGGGAGAGGGATGGAAGGGTGGAGGGAGGGGGGAGGGATTGGGGGAGGGAGGGATGGAGGGAAGGAGGGAGGGGGGAGTTAGGTGGGGATGGTTGAGGGAGGGGAGGGAGTTGGGGAGGGAGGGGGTGGAGGGGGGGAGGGTAGGTGGAAGGGAGGGAGAGGGGGAGGGGGAGGGGAGGGGTGAAGTGGAGGGAGGGGGACCTTCCCTTTTCCCAGTACCCCTCTTTCCCCGTTGGGCCCGTCCCCGTAGGGTTTCCTTTGTAACAAGAAGGGGGGGAGGGAGGTTGGAAGGAGGGGGGAGGGGGAGAGGGATGGAAGGGTGGAGGGAGGGGGGGAGGGATGGAGGGAAGGAGGGAGGGGGGGGAGTTAGGGGAGGAGGGGTGAGGGAGGTGGGGAGGGAGTTGGGGAGGAGGGGGGGAGGGAAAAAAAAACTTTAAAAAAAGATAAGTGCTTTTTAAGTGCTTGTTTTGAAACATTCGCGGTCACATAGTGCTTCTCACTGCGATCTGTTAGCGGTGCTTTTCGAAACAATGTAGCACCCATCTCAAACAAGCATTGGGAGGATGGGAGGGAGGGAAGGGGAGGGAGGGAGGAGAGAGGTGTGGAGGGAGGAGGGGAGGGAGGGGGGAAGGGGAGGGTGGGAACGGGGGGAAGGGGGAGGGAGAGGGGAGGGAGGGGGGATGGGATGGGGAAGGGGGGAGGGAGGGGGACCTCCCCTTTTCCCAGTACCCCTCTTTCCCCGTTGGGCCCGTCCTCGTAGGGTTTCCATTGTAACCGGGAGGAGGGGAGGGCGGGAAGGGGGAGGGAGGGAGGAGGGAGGTGTGGAGGGAGGAGGGGAGGGGAGGGAGGGGGGTTGGGGGTAGGGGGAGGGAGGGGGAGGGAGAGGGGAGGGGGAGGGGAGGGGGAAGGGGGGAGGGAGGGGGACCTCCCCTTTTCCCAGTACTCCTCTTTCCCCGTTGGGCCCGTCCTCGTAGGGTTTCAATTGTAACCGGGAGGGGGGGTGGGAGGGTGGAAGGAGGGGGGAGAGGGATGGAAGGGTGGAGGGAGGGGGAGGGATTGGGGAGGGAGGGATGGAGGGAAGGGGGGAGGGGGGAGGGAGGGGCAGGGAGTTGGGGAGGGAGGGGGAGGAGGGGGGGAGGGAGTGGGGATGGAGGTGGGAAGGAGGGGGGATGAAGGGGTTGAGGGGGGAAGGGGGACCTCCCCTTTTACCAGTACCCCTCTTTCCCCGTTGGGCCCGTCCTCATAGGGTTTCCATTGTATCCGGGAGGGGGGGAGGGAGGGAGGAGGGAGGTGTGGAGGGAGGAGGGGAGGGGGAGGGAGGGGGGAGGGGAGGGGGGAAGGGGAGGGGGGAAGGGGGGAGAGGGTTGGGGGAGGGGAGGGAGTGGGATCTCCCCTTTTCCCAGTACCCCTCTTTCCCCTTTGGGCCCGTCCCCGTAGGGTTTCCATTGTAACCGGGAGGGGGGGAGGGAGGGTGGAAGGAGGGGGGAGGGGGAGAGGGATGGAAGGGTGGAGGGAGGGGGGAGGGAGTGGGGGAGGGTGGTATGGAGGGAAGGAGGGAGGGGGGGAGTTAGGGGCTGAGTGGTGATGGAGGTTGGGATTGAGGGGGGAGGGAGGGGGAAGCGAGTGGGGATGGAGGTGGGAAGGAGGGGGGGAGGAAGGGGTTGAGGGGGAAGTGGAACCTCCCCTTTTCCCAGTACCCCTCTTTCCCCCACCACCAAGCCCCCTCCGCAACGACCCCTGTTGTCCCCCTCCCCGGTCCCCATTCTCAGACCCCCCCCCCATTCTCTCTCTCCCCCAGACACACTCTCAGTGCTTTTTTCGAAACACTTGCCCCTGTGGCCCACGAGCATAGGGGCCCAATGCTGATCTGTGTATGTTAAGTGACTTGCAATAAAAAAAAATACTTTAAAAAAAGATAAGTGCTTTTTAAGTGCTTGTTTTGAAACATTCGCGGTCACATAGTGCTTCTCACTGCGATCTGTTAGTGGTGCTTTTCGAAACAATGTAGCACCCATCTCAAACAAGCATTGGGAGCATGGGAGGGAGGGAAGGGGAGGGAGGGAGGAGAGAGGTGTGGAGGGAGGAGGGGAGGGAGGGGGAAGGGGAGGGGGGAACGGGGGGAAGGGGGAGGGAGAGGGGAGGGAGGGGGGATGGGATGGGGGAAGGGGGGAGGGAGGTGGACCTCCCCTTTTCCCAGTACCCCTCTTTCCCCGTTGGGCCCGTCCTCGTAGGGTTTCCATTGTAACCGGGAGGAGGGGAGGGAGGGAGGAGGGAGGTGTGGAGGGAGGAGGGGAGGGGGGGAGGGGAGGGGGGAAGGGGGAGGGAGAGGGTTAGGGGGGAGGGGGAGGGGGAGGGGAGGGGGGAAGGGGAGGGAGGGGGACCTCCCCTTTTCACAGTACCCCTCTTTCCCCGTTGGGCCCGTCCCCGTAGGGTTTCCTTTGTAACCAGAAGGGGGGGAGGGAGGGTGGAAGGAGGGGGGAGGGGGAGAGGGATGGAAGGGTGGAGGGAGGGTGGGAGGGATGGAGGGAAGGAGGGAGGGGGTGAGTTAGGGGAGGAGGGGTGAGGGAGGTGGGGAGGGAGTTGGGGAGGAGGGGGGGAGGGAGTGGGGATGGAGGTGGGAAGGAGTGGGGAGGAAGGGGTTGAGGGGGGAAGGGGGGGAGGGAGGGAATAGGGGCCCCATGCTGATCTGTGTATGTTAAGTGACTTGCACAACTTTAAAAAACTGGCAGTTGCTTTTCGCAACAATGTTGCAACCATCTCACACAAGCATTGTGACGTCACAAGCTGAAGACCTCGAAAAAAAAGGTCAGAAAAAAAATTATGTAAATTTAAAACCGAGCTGATCTCTCATTGGTGCACGGGTGCCATTGTGACATCACGCGCTGAAGCCCCTTCAAGAAAAGGGTTAGAAATGAAAATTTAAACATTAATATCTCTCTAGCTTTAAAAAAGTAGCTTCAATTTGAACGAAAGTACTTACAATAGTTGCCCAGGTTAATGGTGAATACGGCGGTACAAAAATCGTAGCGCTTTGGTGTACCGTCTTGGAGGAGTAGGGTTTGTAAGTTAAGCGTCAAGCAAAGACACTTCGGAATCTTCCGTACATACACACGGAATCTTCCGTATATACATACGAACGCAGAGTTTTAGTAGTATACTAGACCAAGTGGGCCCGTTGGGCCCGTCCTCGTAGGGTTTCCATTGTAACCGGGAGGCGGGGAGGGAGGGGGGAGGGGGACCACCTGTTTTCCCAGTACCCCTCTTTACCCGTTGTGGGATGGGAGGGGGAGGGGAGGGGGGAGGGAGAGGGGAGGGAGGGGGTAGGGGGGAGGGAGGGGGGAGGGAGGGAGGGGAGGGGGGAAGGGGGAGGGGGGAAGGGGAGAGGGAAGGGGGGGAGGGAGGAGGACCTCCCCTTTTCCCAGTACCCCTCTTTCCCCGTTGTGCCCGTCCTTGTAGGGTTTCCATTGTAACCGGGAGGAGGGGAGGGAGGGAGGGAGGAGGGAGGAGGGGAGGGAGGGGGGGAAGGGGAGGGCGGAAAGGGGGAAGGGGGGGAGGGGGGAGGGAGAGAGGGGAAGGTTTGAAAGAGCATCCCTCTCCCCATCAGAACTGCCTCCTCCATCGACTCCTTTAAGTCCAGGCTCAAAACCTATTTCTACTCCCTAGCATTTGAGGCTCATTGAGGAGTTGCTGTGAACTGTTTGCGTGCCACTGTATGTTTCATTTTTTTCCTTAGTACCTAATCAGATGTACAGCACTTTGGTCAACGTGGGTTGTTTTTAAATGTGCTATACAAATAAAATGGACTTGACTTGACAGCTCTTCGCAACAATGTAGCACAGGGGCATTGTGACGTCACACGCTGAATACCGCTGGGGTGGGGGGGAAGGGGGGTCAGCCCCATTCTCTCCTCCCCCAGCCCTACTCTTACCCGTTTTGTGATGACAGATGTCGCGGTATTTGTTGAGGGGGGAGAGAGTGAGTTGGGAGGGGGGGTTGTTTTGCGGGGAGATGTTCTCCCGGTTTTTGGAGAGAGGAGAGAAGCAAGGGGAGAGAGGAGAGGTGTGCCGGTGATCGCGGGCTTGGTCCGCTAACGGCGTCCATTGTTTTTGTGCGTGTGAGGATATTCCGCGCATGCGTGTTGAGTACTCTTTCCCCGTTGGGCCCGTCCCCGTAGGGTTTCCATTGTAACCGGGAGGGGGGAGGGAGGGAGGAAGGAGGGGGGAGGGGGAGAGAGATGGAAGGGTGGAGGGAGGGGGGAGGGATTGGGGGAGGGAGGGATGGAGGGAAGGAGGGAGGGGGAGTTAGGTGGGGACGGTTGAGGGAGGGGGGAGGGAGTTGGGGAGGGAGGGGGAGGAGGGGGGGAGGGGAGGGGGAAGGGAGGGAGAGGGGGAGGGGGGAGGGGAGGGGGGAAGTGGTGGGAGGGGGACCTCCCCTTTTCCCAGTACCCCTCTTTCCCCGTTGGGCCCGTCCCCGTAGGGTTTCCTTTGTAACCAGAAGGGGGGGAGGGAGGTTGGAAGGAGGGGGGAGGGGGAGAGGGATGGAAGGGTGGAGGGAGGGGGGAGGGATGGAGGGAAGGAGGGAGGGGGGGAGTTAGGGGAGGAGGGGTGAGGGAGGTGGAGAGGGAGTTGGGGAGGAGGGGGGGAGGGAAAAAAATACTTTAAAAAAAGATAAGTGCTTTTTAAGTGCTTGTTTTGAAACATTCGCGGTCACATAGTGCTTCTCACTGCGATCTGTTAGTGGTGCTTTTCGAAACAATGTAGCACCCATCTCAAACAAGCATTGGGAGGATGGGAGGGAGGGAAGGGGAGGGAGGGAGGAGAGAGGTGTGGAGGGAGGAGGGGAGGGAGGGGGGAAGGGGAGGGGGGGAACGGGGGGAAGGGGGAGGGAGAGGGGAGGGAGGGGGATGGGATGGGGAAGGGGGGAGGGAGGGGGACCTCCCCTTTTCCCAGTACCCCTCTTTCCCCGTTGGGCCCGTCCTCGTAGGATTTCCATTGTAACCGGGAGGAGGGGAGGGAGGGAAGGGGAGGGAGGGAAATGGAGGGAGGGAAGGGGAGGGAGGGAAGGGGAGGGAGGGAAGGGGGAGGGAGGGAAGGAGGTGTGGAGGGAGGAGGGGAGGGGGAGGGGAGGGGGTGGAGGGGGGAAGGGGGGGATGGGGGAGGGAGGGGGTGGGGGGGGGAGGGGGTGGGGAGGGGGAGGGAGGGGGTGGGGGGAGGGGGAGGGAGGGGGTGGGGGGGAGGGGGAGGGAGGGGTGGGGGGGAGGGGGAGGGAGGGGGGTGGGGGGGGAGGGGGAGGGGGGGAGGGGGGAGGGAGGGGGAGGGAGAGGGGAGGGAAGGGGGGAGGGAGGGGGGTAGGGGGAAGGGAGAGGGGAGGGGGGTAGGAGGGAGGGAGGAGGGGGAGGGAGGGGGACCTCACCTTTTCCCAGTACCCCTCTTTCCTCGTTGGGCCCGTCCTCGTAGGATTTCCATTGTAACCGGGAGGGGAGGGAGGGAAGGGGGAGGGAGGGAGGAGGGGAGGGGGAGGGAGGGGGGTGAGGGGGTGAGGGGGGGAAGGGGGAGAGGGAGAGGGGAGGGAGGCGGGTAGGGGGGGAGGGGGGAAGGGGGGAGGGAGGGGACCTCCCCTTTTCCCAGTACCCCTCTTTCCCCGTTGGGCCCGTCCTCGTAGGGTTTCCATTGCAACCGGGAGGAGGGGAGGGAGGGAAGGGGGAGGGAGGGAGGAGGGAGGTGTGGATGGAGGAGGGGAGGGGGAGGGAGGGGGGAGGGGAGGGGGAAAGGTAGGGGAGGGGAGAGGGGTAGGGGGGGAGGGGGAGGGAGGGTGGAGGGGAGGCCGGAAGGGGGGAGGGAGGAGGACCTCCCCTTTTCCCAGTACCCCTCTTTCCCCGTTGGGCCCGTCCTCGTAAGGTTTCCATTGTAACCGGGAGGAGGGGAGGGAGGGAAGGGGGAGGGAGGGAGGAGGGAGGTGTGGAGGGAGGAGGGGAGGGGGGAGGGGGAAGGGGGGAGGGGGGAATGGGGGAAGGAGAGGGGAGGGAGGGGGAAGGGGAGGTAGGGGGAAGGGAGAGGGGAGGGAGGGGTGATGGGATGGGGGAAGGGGGGAGGGAGGGGGACCTCCCCTTTTCCCAGTACCCCTCTTTCCCCGTTGGGCCCGTCCCCGTAGGGTTTCCATTGTAACCGGGAGGGGGGAGGGAGGGTGGAAGGAGGGGGGAGGGGGAGAGGGATGGAAAGGTGGAGGGAGGGGGGAGGGATTGGGGGAGGGAGGGATGGAGGGAAGGAGGGAGGGGGGAGTTAGGTGAGGAGGGTTGAGGGAGGGGGGAGGGAGATGGGGAGGGAGGGGGAGGAGGGGGGGGGAGGGGAGGGGGAAGGGAGGGAGAGGGGGAGGGGGGAGGGGAGGGGGGAAGGGGAGGGAGGGGGACCTCCCCTTTTCCCAGTACCCCTCTTTCCCCGTTGGGCCCGTCCCCGTAGGGTTTCCTTTGTAACCAGAAGGGGGGGAGGGAGGTTGGAAGGAGGGGGGAGGGGAGAGGGATGGAAGGGTGGAGGGAGGGGGGGAGGGATGGAGGGAAGGAGGGAGGGGGGGGGGGAGTTAGGGGAGGAGTGGTGAGGGAGGTGGGGAGGGAGTTGGGGAGGAGGGGGGGAGGGAAAAAAATACTTTAAAAAAAGATAAGTGCTTTTTAAGTGCTTGTTTTGAAAAATTCGCGGTCACATAGTGCTTCTCAATGCGATCTGTTAGTGGTGCTTTTCGAAACAATGTAGCACCCATCTCAAACAAGCATTGGGAGGATGGGAGGGAGGGAAGGGGAGGGAGGGAGGAGAGAGGTGTGGAGGGAGGAGGGGAGGGAAGGGGGGAAGGGGAGGGGGGGAATGGGGGGAAGGGGAGGGAGAGGGGAGGGAGGGGGGATGGGATGGGGAAGGGGGGAGGGAGGGGGACCTCCCCTTTTCCCAGTACCCCTCTTTCCCCGTTGGGCCCGTCCTCGTAGGGTTTCCATTGTAACCGGGAGGAGGGGAGGGAGGGAAGGGGAGGGAGGGAGGAGGGAGGTGTGGAGGGAGGAGGGGAGGGGGGAGGGGAGGGGGGAAGGGGGAGGGAGAGGGTTAGGGGGGAGGGGGAGGGGGGAGGGGAGGGGGAAGGGGAGGGAGGGGGACCTCCCCTTTTCACAGTACCCCTCTTTCCCCGTTGGGCCCGTCCCCGTAGGGTTTCCTTTGTAACCAGAAGGGGGGGAGGGAGGGTGGAAGGAGTGGGGAGGGGGAGAGGGATGGAAGGGTGGAGGGAGGGGGGGAGGGATGGAGGGAAGGAGGGAGGGGGGAGTTAGGGGAGGAGGGGTGAGGGAGGTGGGGAGGGAGTTGGGGAGGAGGGGGGAGGGAGTGGGGATGGAGGTGGGAAGGAGTGGGGAGGAAGGGGTTGAGGGGGGAAGGGGGGAGGGAGGGAATAGGGGCCCCATGCTGATCTGTGTATGTTAAGTGACTTGCACAACTTAAAAAAACTGGCAGCTGCTTTTCGCAACAATGTTGCAACCATCTCACACAAGCATTGTGACGTCACAAGCTGAAGACCTTGAAAAAAAAGGTCAGAAAAAAAATTATGTAAATTTAAAACCGAGCTGATCTCTCATTGGTGCACGGGTGCCATTGTGACATCACGCGCTGAAGCCCCTTCAAGAAAAGGGTTAGAAATGAAAAATTTAAACTTTAATATCTCTCTAGCTTAAAAAAGGTAGCTTCAATTTGAACGAAAGTACTTACAATAGTTGCCCAGGTTAATGGTGAATATGGCGGTACAAAAATCGTAGCGCTTTGGTGTACCGTCTGGGAGGAGTAGGGTTTGTAAGTTATGGACAGAAATCTTCGGAATCTTCCGTACATACACACATACACACATGCATACGAACGCAGAGTTTTAGTAGTATACTAGACCGAGTGGGCCCGTTGGGCCCGTCCTCGTAGGGTTTCCATTGTAACCGGGAGGATGGGAGGGAGGGAAGTGGGAAGGAGGGGGGGAGGGGAGGGTGGAGTGGAGGGGGGAGGGGAGGGGGAAGGGGGGAGGGGGATGGGGAGGGAGAGGGGAGGGAGGGGGGTGGGGGGGAGGGTCTATTTTACTTTAAAATAAACAGCGTTCTTTGTTGAAAAGGAAATAAACTTATCTATAGAGCATCAGCTTTTTTAAAATAAATAAAATCAAACTTAATGAAAATCACATTCCTCATTTTAAATAAATGTCTTTGTTATAAATGAAATCAAACAGCGGGAGAGGCGACGGCGACTACACCTCCCGGCGGTCAGTGCTGCTGAGACGGGAGGGAGGGAGGGATGAGGGAGGGAGGAGAGTGGGGAGGGAGGGGTACCTCCCCTTTTCCCAGTACTCTTCTTTCCCAAACCACCAAGCCCCCTGTTGTCCCCCTCCCCAGTCCCCATTCTCAGACCCCCCCATTCTCTCTCCCCCAGATACACTCTTACTCTCCCCCCCCCTTTCCCCAGCACACCCCTTTCCCCGTTGGGCCCGTCCTCGTAGGGTTTCCATTGTAACCGTGAGGCAGGGAGGGAGGGGGGAGGGAGGGAAGAGGGAGGTGTGGAGGGAGGAGGGGAGGGGGAGGGAGGGGGAGGGGGGAAGGGGGGGAGGTGGATGGAGGGGGGAGGGAGAGGGGGAGGGGTGGGGGGGAGGGGGGAGGGTGGAAGGGGGAGGGAGGGGGACCTCCCCTTTTCCCAGTACCCCTCTTTCCCCGTTGTGCCCATCCTCGTAAGGTTTCCATTGTAACCGGGAGGGGAGTGGGGGGGAGGGAAGGGAGGAGGGAGGTGTGGAGGGGGAGGGGGGAAGGGGGAAGGGGGAGGGAGAGGGGAGGGAGTGGGTAGGGAGGGGGGAAGGGGGGAGGGAGGGGGACCACCCGTTTTCCCAGTACCCCTCTTTCCCCGTTGGGCCCGTCGTCGTAGGGTTTCCATTGTAACCGGGAGGAGGGGAGGTAGGGAAGGGGGAGGGAGGGAGGAGGGAGGTGTGGAGGGAGGAGGGGAGGGGGAGGGAGGAGGGTAGGGGGAGGGAGGGGGAAGGGGGGAGGGAGAGGGGAGGGAGGGGGGTAGGGGGGAGGGAGGGGGGAGGGGAGGGGGTGAGGGAGGGGGACGTCCCCTTTTCCCAGTACCCCTCTTTCCCCGTTGGGCCCGTCCTCGTAGGGTTTCCATTTTAACCGGGAGGAGGGGAGGGAGGGAAGGGGAGGGAGGGAGGAGGGAGGTGTGGAGGGAGGAGGGGAGGGGGAGGGAGGGGGGAGGGGAGGGGGGAGGGAGAGGGGGAGGGGGAGGGAGGGAGGGTGTAAGGGGGAGGGAGGGGGACCTCCCCTTTTCCCAGTACCCCTCTTTCCCCGTTGGGCCCGTCCTCGTAGGGTTTCCATTGTAACCGGGAGGAGGGGAGCGAGGGAAGGGGAGGGAGGGAGGAGGGAGGTGTGGAGGGAGGAGGGGAGGGGAGGGAGGGGTAGGGGGGAGGGGGAGGGAGGGGGGAGGGGAGGGGGAAGGGGGAAGGGAGGGGGACCTCCCCTTTTCCCAGTACCCCTCTTTCCCCGATGGGCCCGTCCTCGTAGGGTTTCAATTGTAACCGGGAGGGGGGAGGGAGGGTGGAAGGAGGGGGGAGAGGGATGGAAGGGTGGAGGGAGGGGGGAGGGATTGGGGAGGGAGGGATGGAGGGAAGGAGGGAGGGGGGGAGTTAGGGGGGAGGGGGAGGGGGGAGGGAGTTGGGGAGGGAGGGGGAGGAGGGGGGGAGGGAGTGGGGATGGAGGTGGGAAGGAGGGGGATGAAGGGGTTGAGGGGGGAAGGGGGACCTCCCCTTTTCCCAGTACCCCTCTTTCCCCGTTGGGCCCGTCCTCGTAGGGTTTCCATTGTAACCGGGAGGGGGGATGGAGGGAGGAGGGAGGTGTGGAGGGAGGAGGGGAGGGGGAGGGAGAGGGGAAGGGGAGGGGAAGGGGGAGGGAAGGGGGGAGGGGGTAGGGGGGAGGGGAGGGAGGGGGATCTCCCCTTTTTCCAGTACCCCCCTTTCCCCGTTGGGCCCGTCCCCGTAGGGTTTCCATTGTAACCGGGAGGGGGGAGGGAGGGTGGAAGGAGGGGGGAGGGGGAGAGGGATGGAAGGGTGGAGGGAGTTGGGAGGGAGTGGGGGAGGGTGGGATGGACGGAAGGAGGGAGGGGGGGAGTTAGGGGCTGAGTGGTGATGGAGGTTGGGATTGAGGGGGAGGGAGGGGGGGAGGGAGTGGGGATGGAGGTGGGAAGGAGGGGGGAGGAAGGGGTTGAGAGGTGAAGTGGGACCTCCCCTTTTCCCAGTACCCCTCTTTCCCCGTTGGGCCCGTCCTCGTAGGGTTTCCATTGTAACCGGGAGGAGGGGAGGGAGGGAAGGGGGAGGGAGGGAGGTGTGGAGGGTGGAGGGGGAGGGAGGGGGGATAAAAAACTGGCAGTTGCTTTTCGCAACAATGTTGCAACCATCTCACACAAGCATTGTGACGTCACAAGCTGAAGACCTTGAAAAAAAAGGTCAGAAAAAAAATTATGTAAATTGAAAGTAGTAAACACCCAATAGCAGCCGCTTGTCCATCGCGAGCTGATCTCTCTTTGGTGCACGGGTGCCATTGTGACATCACGCGCTGAAGCCCCTTCAAGAAAAGGGTTAGAAATGAAAAATTTAAACTTTAATATCTCTCTAGCTTTAAAAAGGTAGCTTCAATTTGAACGAAAGTACTTACAATAGTTGCCCATGTTAATGGTGAATATGGCGGTACAAAAATCGTAGCGCTTTGGCGTACCGTCTAGGAGGAGTAGGGTTTGTAAGTTAAGCCTCAAGCAAAGACACTTCGGAATCTTTCGTACATACGGAATCTTTCGTACATACGGAATCTTTCGTACATACGGAATCTTCCGTACATACACACGAACGCAGAGTTTTAGTAGTATATAAATAGATAGACTAGCACGAGTGTGCCCGTTGGGCCCGTCCTCGTAGGTTTCCATTGTAACCGGGAGGGGAGTGGGGGGTAGGGAAGGGGGAGGGAGGGAGGAGGGGAGGGGAGGGATGGGGGGGAGGGGAGGGGGAAGGGGGGAGGGGGGAGGGAGAGGGGAGGGAGGGGGGTAGGGGGGAGGGGGAGGGAGGGGTAGGGGAGGGGGGAGGGTAGGGGAGGGGGGAGGGAGAGGGGAGGGAGGGGGTTAGGGGGGAGGGAGGGGGAGGGGAGGGGGAAGCGGGGAGGGAGGGGGACCTCCCCTTTTCCCAGTACCCCTCTTTCCCCGTTGGGCCCGTCCTCGTAGTGTTACCATTGTAACCGGGAGGGGAGTGGGGAGTAGGGAAGGGGGAAGGAGGGAGGAGGGGAGGGGGAGGGATGGGGGGGAGGGGAGGGGGAAGGGGGGGAGGGAGAGGGGAGGGAGGGGGGTAGGGGGGAGGTGGAGGGAGGGGTAGGGGAGGGGGGAGGGTAGGGGAGGGGGGAGGGAGAGGGGAGGGAGGGGGGTAGGGGGGGAGGGGGGAGGGAGGGGGGAGGGGGGAGGGAGGGGAGGGGAGGGGAGAAGGGGGAAGGGGGGAGGGAGGGGGAGGGGAGGGGGGAAGGGAGGGGGACCTCCCCTTTTCCTAGTACCCCTCTTTCCCCGTTGGGCCCGTACTCGTAGGGTTTCCATTGTAACCGGGAGGAGGGGAGGTAGGGAAGGGGGAGGGAGGGAGGAGGGAGGTGTGGAGGGAGGAGGGGAGGGGGAGGGAGGAGGGGAGGGGGAGGGATGGGGAAGGGGGGGAGGGAGAGGGGAGGGAGGGGGGAGGGGGGAGGGAGGGGGGAGTGGAGGGGGGGAGGGTGAGGGAGGGGGACCACACCTTTTCCCAGTACCCCTCTTTCCCCGTTGGGCCCGTCCTCGTAGGGTTTCCATTTTAACAGGGAGGAGGGGAGGGAGGGAAGGGGAGGGAGGGAGGAGGGAGGTGTGGAGGGAGGAGGGGAGGGGGAGGGAGGGGGGAGGGGGGAGGGAGGGTGGGAGGGGGAGGGAGGGAGGGTGGAAGGGGGAGGGAGGGGGACCTCCCCTTTTCCCAGTACCCCTCTTTCCCCGTTGGGCCCGTCCTCGTTGTAACCGGGAGGAGGGGAGGGAGGGAAGGGTGAGGGAGGGAGGAGGGAGGTGTGGAGGGAGGAGGGGAGGGGAGGGAGGGGGGTAGGGGGGATAGGGAGGGAGGGGGAGGGAAGGGGGAGGGGAGGGGGGAGGGGGAAGTGGGGAGGGGAAGTGGGGAGGGAGGGGGACCTCCCCTTTTCCCAGTACCCCTCTTTCCCCGTTGGGCCCGTCCTCGTAGGGTTTCAATTGTAACCGCGAGGGGGGGAGGGAGGGTGGAAGGAGGGGGGAGAGGGATGGAAGGTGGAGGGAGGGGGGAGGGATTGGGGAGGGAGGGATGGAGGGAAGGAGGGAGGGGGGGAGTTACGGGGGAGGGGGGAGAGAGTTGGGGAGGGAGGGGGAGGAGGGGGGGAGGGAGTGGGGATGGAGGTGGGAAGGAGGGGGGATGAAGGGGTAGAGGGGGGAAGTGGGACCTCCCCTTTTCCCAGTACCCCTCTTTCCCCGTTGGGCCCGTCCTCGTAGGGTTTCCATTGTAACCGGGAGGGGGGGACGGAGGGAGGAGGGAGGTGTGGAGGGAGGTGTGGAGGGAGGAGGGGAGGGGGAGGGAGGGGGGGAGGGGAGGGGGGAAGGGGAGGGGGGAAGGGGGGAGGGAAGGGGGGAGGGGAGGGAGTGGGATCTCCCCTTTTTCCAGTACCCCTCTTTCCCCGTTGGGCCCGTCCCCGTAGGTTTTCCATTGTAACCGGGAGGGGGGGGAGGGAGGGTGGAAGGAGGGGGGAGGGGGAGAGGGATGGAAGGGTGGAGGGTGGGGGGAGGGAGTGGGGGAGGGTGGGATGGAGGGAAGGAGGGAGGGGGGGAGTTAGGGGCTGAGTGGTGATGGAGGTTGGGATTGAGGGGGGAGGGAGGGGGGAAGGGAGTGGGGATGGAGGTGGGAAGGAGGGGGAGGAAGGGGTTGAGGGGGGAAGTAGGACCTCCCCTTTTCCAGTACCCCTCTTTCCCCCCACCACCAAGCCCCCTCCGCAACGACCCCTGTTGTCCCCCTCCCAGTCCCCATTCTCAGACCCCCCCCCCATTCTCTTTCTCCCCAGACACACTCTCAGTGCTTTTTTCGAAACACTTGCCCCGGTGGCCCACGAGCATAGGGGCCCAATGCTGATCTGTGTATGTTAAGTGACTTGCAATAAAAAAAAATACTTTAAAAAAAGATAAGTGCTTTTTAAGTGCTTGTTTTGAAACATTCGCGGTCACATAGTGCTTCTCACTGCGATCTGTTAGTGGTGCTTTTCGAAACAATGTAGCACCCATCTCAAACAAGCATTGGGAGGATGGAGGAGGGAAGGGGAGGGAGGGAGAGGAGAGAGGTGTGGAGGGAGGAGGGGAGGGAGGGGGGGGAAGGGGAGGGGAAGGGGGGGAAGGGGGAGGGAGAGGGGAGGGAGGGGGGATGGGATGGGGGGAGGGGGAAGGGAGGGTGACCTCCCCTTTTCCCAGTACCCCCACTTTCCCCGTTGGGCCCGTCCTCGAAGGGTTTCCATTGTAACCGGGAGGAGGGAGGGAGGGAAGGGGGAGGGAGGGAGGAGGGAGGTGTGGAGGGAGGAGGGGAGGGGGAGGGAGGGGGGGAGTGGAGGGGGTAAGGGGGAGGGAGAGGGGTAGGGTGGAGGGGGAGGGGGAGGGGATTGGGGAAGGGGAGGGGGGAAGGGGAGGGAGGGGGACCTCCCCTTTTCCCAGTACCCCTCTTTCCCGTTGGGCCCGTCCCCGTAGGTTTCCTTTGTAACCAGAAGGGGGGAGGGAGGGTGGAAGGAGGGGGGAGGGGGAGAGGGATGGAAGGGTGGAGGGAGGGGGGGAGGGATGGAGTGAAGGAGGGAGGGGGGGGGAGTTAGGGGAGGACGGAATGAGGAGGTGGGGAGGGAGTTGGGGAGGAGGGGGGGAGGGAGTGGGGATGGAGGTGGGAAGGAGTGGGGAGGAAGGGGTTGAGGGGGGAAGGGGGGGAGGGAGGGAATAGGGGCCCCATGCTGATCTGTGTATGTTAAGTGACTTGCACAACTTTAAAAACTGGCAGTTGCTTTTCGCAACAATGTTGCAACCATCTCACACAAGCATTGTGACGTCACAAGCTGAAGACCTTGAAAAAAAGGTCAGAAAAAAATTATGTAAATTTAAAACCTCTGTAAAGAGTAAACACCCAATAGCAGCTGCTTGTCCATCGCGAGCTGATCTCTCATTGGTGCACGGGTGCCATTGTGACATCACGCGCTGAAGCCCCTTCAAGAAAAGGGTTAGAAATGACATATTTTAAACTTTAATATCTCTCTAGCTTTAAAAAGGTAGCTTCAATTTGAATGAAAGTACTTACAATAGTTGCCCATGTTAATGGTGAATATGGTGGTACAAAAATCGTAGCGCTTTGGTGTACCGTCTAGGAGGAGTAGGGTTTGTAAGTTAAGACACTTCGGAATCTTTCGTACATACGGAATCTTCCGTACATACACACGAACGCAGAGTTTTAGTAGTATACTAGACCAAGTGGACCCGTTGGGCCCGTCCTCGTAGGGTTTCCATTGTAACCGGGAGGGGAGTGGGGGGTAGGGAAGGGGGAGGGGAGGGGGGGAGGGGGAAGGGGGGATGGGGGAGGGAGGGGGGTAGGGGGGAGGGGAGGGAGTGGGTAGGGGATGAGGGAGGGGAGGGGAGGGGGAGGGAGAGGGGAGGGAGGGGGTAGTGGGGAGGGGGGAGGGGGGAAGGGGGGAGGGAGGGGGACCTCCCCTTTTCCCAGTACCCCTCTTTCCCCCGTTGGGCCCGTCCTCGGGTTTCCATTGTAACAGGGAGGAGGGGAGGGAGGAAGGGGGAGGGAGGGAGGAGGGAGGTGTGGAGGAGGAGGGGAGGGGGAGGGAGGGGGAGGGGAGGGGGGAAGGGGGGGAGGGAGAGGGGAGTGTGGGGGGGAGGGAGGGGGGAGGGAGTGGGGAGGGGAGTGGGGAAGGGGGAGGGAGGGGGACCTCCCCTATTCCAGTACCCCTCTTTCCCCGTTGGGCCCGTCCTCGGGTTTCCATTGTAACAGGGAGGAGGGGAGGAGGGAAGGGGGAGGGAGGGAGGAGGGAGGTGTGGAGGGAGGAGGGGAGGGGGAGGGAGGGGGGTAGGGGAGGGGGGAAGGGGGGATGGGGAAGGGAGGGAGGAGGGTAGGGGGGAGGGGAGGGATGGAGGGTGGAATGGGGAGGGAGGGGGGACCTCCCCTTTTCCCAGTACCCCTCTTTCCCCGTTGGGCCCGTCCCATAGGGTTTCCATTGTAACCGGGAGGGGGGGAGGTAGGGTGGAAGGAGGGGGGGAGGGGGGAGAGGGATGGAAGGGTGGAGGGAGGGGGGGAGGGAGTGGGGAGGGTCGGATGGAGGGAAGGAGGGACGGGTGAGTTAGGGGCTGAGTGGTGATGGAGGTTGGGATTTGTTTTTTTGAGGGGGGAGGAGAGTGGGGATGGAGGTGGGCAGGAGCGGGGGAGGAAGAGGTTGAGGGGGAAGTGGGACCTCCCCTTTTCAACAGTACCCCTCTTTCCCCCACCACCAAGCCCCCACCGCAACGACCCCTGTTGTCCCCCTCCCCAGTCCCCATTCTCAGACCCCCCCCCCCCATTCTCTTGGAATAAAAAAAAATACTTAAAAAAAAATAAGTGCTTTTTAATTGATTGTTTTGAAACATTCGCGGTTAAGTGCTTTTTAAAAAACATTCGCGGTTAAGTGCTGGTTTTGAAACATTCGCGGCCACTTAGTGCATCTGTCAGTTGCTTTTCGAAACAATGTTGCAACCATCTCACACAAGCATTGTGACATCACAAGCTGAAGACCTTGAAAAAAAAGGTCAGAAAAAAAATGTAAATTTAAAACCTCTGTAAAGAGTAAACACCCAATAGCAGCTGCTTGTTCATCGCGAGCTGATCTCTCATTGGTGCAAGGGTGCCATTGTGACGTCACACGCTGAAGCCCCTTCAAGAAAAGAGTTAAAAATGAAAAATTTAAACTTTAATATCTCTCTAACTTTAAAAAGGTAGCTTCAATTTGAATGAAAGTACTTACAATAGTTGCCCAGGTTAATGGTGAATATGGTTGTACAACAATTGTAGCGCTTTGGTGTACCATCTAGGAGGAGTAGGGTTTGTAAGTTAAGCGTCAAGCAAAGACGCTTCGGAATCTTCCGTACATACACACGGAATGTTTGCGTACATACACACGAACGCAGAGTTTTAGTAGTATACTAGACCAAGTGGGCCCGTTGGGCCCGTCCTCATAGGGTTTCCATTGTAACCGGGAGGGGAGTGGGGGTAGGGAAGGGGGAGGGAGGGAGGAGGGGAGGGGGGAGGGGGAAGGGGAGATGGGGGAGGGAGGGGGGTAGGGGGGAGGGGAGGGACGGGGTAGGGGATGAGGGAGGGGAGGGGGGAGGGAGGGGTAGTGGGGAGGGGGGAGGGAGGGGGAGGGAGGGGGTAGGGGAGGGGGGAAGGGGGGAGGTGTGGAGGGAGGAGGGGAGGGGAGGGAGGGGGTTAGGGTAGGGGGGAAGGGGGGAGGGGGAGGGAGAGGGGTAGGGGGGAGGGGGAGGGAGGGGGAGGGGAGGGGGGAAGGGTGAGGGAGGGGGACCTCCCCTTTTCCCAGTACCCCTCTTTCCCCGTTGGGCCCATCCTCGTAGGGTTTCCATTTTAACCGGGAGGAGGGGAGGGAGGGAAGAGCGAGGGAGGTGTGGAGGGAGGAGGGGAGGGGGAGGGAGGGGGGGAGGGGAGGGGGGAGTGTAGGGGGAGGGAGAGGGGAGGGAGGGGGGGAGGGGGGGAGGGGGAGGGATGGAGGGTGGAAGGGGGAGGGAGGGGGACATCCCCTTTTCCCAGTACCCCTCTTTCCCGTTGGGCCCGACCCCATAGGGTTTCCATTGTAACCGGGAGGGGGGGGAGGTAGGGTGGAAGGAGGGGGGAGGGGGAGAGGGATGGAAGGGTGGAGGGAGGGGGGGAGGGATTGGGGGAGGGAGGGATGGAGGGAAGGAGGGAGGGGGGGAGTTAGGAGGGAGGGGTGAGGGAGGTGGGGTGGGAGGGGGAGGGAGTTGGGGAGGGAGGGGGAGGAGGGGGGGAGGGAGTGGGGATGGAGGTGGGAAGGAGGGGGGATGAAGGGGTTGAGGGGGGAAGGGGGACCTCCCCTTTTCCCAGTACCCCTCTTTCCCCGTTGGGCCCGTCGTCGTAGGGTTTCCATTGTAACCGGGAGGGGGGGAGGGAGGGAGGTGTGGAGGGATGTGTGGAGGGAGGAGGGGAGGGGGAGGGAGGGGGAGGGGAGGGGGGAGGGGAGGGGGGAGGGGGGAAGGGGAGGGGGAAGAGGGGTAGGGGAGGGGAGGGAGGGGGACCTCCCCTTTTCCCAGTACCCCCTTTCCCCGTTGGGCCCGTCCCCGTAGGGTTTCCATTGTAACCGGGAGGGGGGGAGGGAGGGTGGAAGGAGGGGGGGAGGGGGAGAGGGGTGGAAGGGTGGAGGGAGGGGAGGGGGAAGAGGGGAGGGGGGAAGGAGGGAGAGGGGAGGGGGACCTCCCCTTTTCCCAGTCGCCCTCTTTCCCCGTTGGGCCCGTCTTCGTAGGGTTTCCATTGTAACCGGGAGGGGAGTGGGGGGGGGGTAAGGGGAGGTAGGGAGGTGTGGAGGGGGAGGGGAGGGAAGGGAGGGAGAGGGGTAGGGGAGAGGGAGGGATGGAGGGGACGGGGGGAGTTAGGGGTGAGGGAGTTGGGGAGAGAGGGGGAGGAGTTTTAGGAGGGAGTGGGGATGGAGGTGGGAAGGAGGGGGGAGGAAGGGGTTGAGGGGGGAAGGGGGGACCTCCCCTTTTCCCAGTACCCCTCTTTCCCCCACCACAAAGCCCCCCTCCGCAACGACCCCTGTTGTCCCCCTCCCCAGTCCCCATTCTCAGACCCCCCCCCCCATTCTCTTGGAATAAAAAAAAATACTTTAAAAAAAAAACGTGCTTTTTAATTGCTTGTTTTGAAACATTCGCGGTTAAGTGCTTTTTAAAAAAAGATTCGCGGTTAAGTGCTGGTTTTGAAACATTCGCGGTTACTTAGTGCTTCTGTCA
Source organism: Rhinoraja longicauda (assembly GCF_053455715.1). Classification (NCBI taxonomy): domain Eukaryota; kingdom Metazoa; phylum Chordata; class Chondrichthyes; order Rajiformes; family Arhynchobatidae; genus Rhinoraja; species Rhinoraja longicauda. The sequence goes on from NW_027601576.1 coordinate 50,663, forward strand.
GTTGCTTTTCGCAACAATGTTGCAACCATCTCACACAAGCATTGGGGAGGGGGGGAAGGGGGGGAAGGGGAGGGAGGGAGGAGAGAGGTGTGGAGGGAGGAGGGGAGGGAGGGGGGGAAGGGGAGGGGGGGAATGGGGGGAAGGGGAGGGAGAGGGGAGGGAGGGGGGATGGGATGGGGAAGGGGGGAGGGAGGGGGACCTCCCCTTTTCCCAGTACCCCTCTTTCCCCGTTGGGCCCGTCCTCGTAGGGTTTCCATTGTAACCGGGAGGAGGGGAGGGAGGGAAGGGGAGGGAGGGAGGAGGGAGGTGTGGAGGGAGGAGGGGAGGGGGGAGGGGAGGGGGGAAGGGGGAGGGAGAGGGTTAGGGGGGAGGGGGAGGGGGGAGGGGAGGGGGGAAGGGGAGGGAGGGGGACCTCCCCTTTTCACAGTACCCCTCTTTCCCCGTTGGGCCCGTCCCCGTAGGGTTTCCTTTGTAAATAAGAAGGGGGGAGGGAGGGTGGAAGGAGTGGGGAGGGGGAGAGGGATGGAAGGGTGGAGGGAGGGGGGGAGGGATGGAGGGAAGGAGGGAGGGGGGAGTTAGGGGAGGAGGGGTGAGGGAGGTGGGGAGGGAGTTGGGGAGGAGGGGGGGAGGGAGTGGGGATGGAGGTGGGAAGGAGTGGGGAGGAAGGGGTTGAGGGGGGAAGGGGGGAGGGAGGGAATAGGGGCCCCATGCTGATCTGTGTATGTTAAGTGACTTGCACAACTTTAAAAAACTGGCAGCTGCTTTTCGCAACAATGTTGCAACCATCTCACACAAGCATTGTGACGTCACAAGCTGAAGACCTTGAAAAAAAAGGTCAGAAAAAAATTTATGTAAATTTAAAACCGAGCTGATCTCTCATTGGTGCACGGGTGCCATTGTGACATCACGCGCTGAAGCCCCTTCAAGAAAAGGGTTAGAAATGAAAAATTTAAACTTTAATATCTCTCTAGCTTAAAAAAGGTAGCTTCAATTTGAACGAAAGTACTTACAATAGTTGCCCAGGTTAATGGTGAATATGGCGGTACAAAAATCGTAGCGCTTTGGTGTACCGTCTGGGAGGAGTAGGGTTTGTAAGTTATGGACAGAAATCTTCGGAATCTTCCGTACATACACACATACACACATACATACGAACGCAGAGTTTTAGTAGTATACTAGAAAAGAGGGCCCGTTGGGGCCGTCCCCACACCCCCCATTCTCTCCTCCCCCAGCCCCACTCTTACTCTCCAAGTGTGCCCGTTGGGGAGGGCCCGTTGGGCCCGTCCCCACACCCCCCATTCTCTCCTCCCCCAGCCCCACTCTTACTCTCCAAGATGTTTTGGTTTTTTTTCCTAATCAGATGTGCAGTACTTTGGTCAACGTGGGTTGTTTTTAAATGTGCTATACAAATAAAAGTGACTTGACTTGACTTGACTTGCAATAACAAAAAAGACTTCTTGGAAGCTTTTCGAAACAATGTAGCCGTCACAAGCTGAAAACTAAATCCTTGCTGAAAACTAAATGCTTTTCTGTAAACTTTTTGAAACAAATGTAGCCCCTTGAAGAAAAGGGTTAGAAATGAAAATTTAAACTTTAATATCTCTCTAGCTTTAAAAAGGTAGCTTCAATTTGAACGAAAGTACTTACAATAGTTGCCCAGGTTAATGGTGAATACGGCGGTACAAAAATCGTAGCGCTTTGGTGTACCGTCTAGGAGGAGTAGGGTTTGTAAGTAATCTTCCGTACATACACATATACATCCATACATACGGAATGTTGGACCGCAGAGTTTTAGTATTATACTAGAAAAGAGGGCCCGTTGGGCCCGTCCCCACACCCCCCATTCTCACTCCCCCAGCCCCACTCTTACTCTCCAAGTGTGCCCGTTGGGCCCGGAAAAGAGGGCCCGTTGGGCCCGTCCCCACACCCCCCATTCTCTCCTCCCCCAGCCCCACTCTTACTCTCCAAGTGTGCCCGTTGGGCCCGTCCTCCTGATCTGTGTATGTCAAGTGACCACTATAGCCTTCATTCTTTTTTTTTTTCCCTAATCAGATGTTTGTTTGTTTTTTCCTAATCAGATGTGCAGTACTTTGGTCAACGTGGGTTGTTTTTAAATGTGCTATACAAATAAAACTGACTTGACTTGACTTGACTTGCAATAACAAAAAAGACTTCTTGGAAGCTTTTCGAAACAATGTAGCCGTCACAAGCTGAAAACTAAATCCTTGCTGAAAACTAAATCCTTTTCTGGAAACTTTTGGAAACAAATGTAGCCCCTTGAAGAAAAGGGTTAGAAATGAAAAATTTAAACTTTAATATCTCTCTAGCTTTAAAAAGGTAGCTTCAATTTGAACGAAAGTACTTACAATAGTTGCCCAGGTTAATGGTGAATACGGCGGTACAAAAATCGTAGCGCTTTGGTGTACCGTCTAGGAGGAGTAGGGTTTGTAAGTAATCTTCCGTACATACACATATACATACATACATACGGAATGTTGGACCGCAGAGTTTTAGTATTATATAGACTAGACCGAGTGGGCCCGTTGGGCCCGTCCTCGTAGGGTTTCCATTGTAACCGGGAGGGGAGGAAAGGGGGAGGGTTGGGGGAGGGAAGGGGGAGGGAGGAGGGGAGGGAGGGGGGGAGGGGAGGGGGGGAGGGGGGAGGGAGAGGGGAGGGAGGGGGGTAGGGGGGAGGGAGGGGGAGAGGGGGGGATGGGAGGGGGGAGAGGAGGGGGGAAGGGAGGAGGGAAGGGGGGGAGGGAGAGGGGAGGGAGGTGGGTAGGGGGGAGGGAGGGAGGGGGACCTCCCCTTTTCCCAGTACCCCTCTTTCCCCGTTGGGCCCGTCCTCGTAGGGTTTCCATTGTAACCGGGAGGAGGGGAGGGCGGGAAGGGGGAGGGAGGGAGGAGGGAGGTGTGGAGGGAGGAGGGGAGGGGAGGGAGGGGGAGGGGAGGGAGGGGGGTAGGGGGGAGGGGGAGGGAGGGGGAGGGAGAGGGGATGGGGGAGGGGAGGGGGAAGGGGGGAGGGAGGGGGACCTCCCCTTTTCCCAGTACTCCTCTTTCCCCGTTGGGCCCGTCCTCGTAGGGTTTCCATTGTAACCGGGAGGGGGGGAGGGAGGGAGGAGGGAGGTGTGGAGGGAGGTGTGGAGGGAGGAGGGGAGGGGAGGGAGGGGGAGGGGAGGGAGGGGGGTAGGGGGGAGGGGGAGGGAGGGGGAGGGAGTGGGAGGGAGAGGGGAGGGGGGAGGGGAGGGGGAAGGGGGGAGGGAGGGGGGAGGGAGGGGGGAGGGAGGGGGGAGGGAGGGGACCTCTCCTTTTCCCAGTACCCCTCTTTCCCCGTTGGGCCCGTCCCCGTAGGGTTTCCATTGTAACCGGGAGGGGGGGAGGGAGGGTGGAAGGAGGGGGAGAGGGGTGGAAGGGTGGAGGGAGTGGGGGAGGGTCGGATGGAGGGAAGGAGGGAGGGAAGGAGGGAGGGGTGAGTTAGGGGCTGAGTGGTGATGGAGGTTGGGATTGAGGGGGGAGAGAGTGGGGATGGAGGTGGGAAGGAGGGGGGAGGAAGAGGTTGAGGGGGAAGTGGGACCTCCCCTTTTCCCAGTACCCCTCTTTCCCCCACCACCAAGCCCCCACCGCAACGACCCCTGTTGTCCCCCTACCCAGTCCCCATTCTCAGACCCCCCCCCATTCTCTTGGAATAAAAAAAAATACTTTAAAAAAAAAAGTGCTTTTTAATTGCTTGTTTTGAAACATTCGCGGTTAAGTGCTTTTTTAAAAAACATTCGCGGTTAAGTGCTGGTTTTGAAACATTCGCGGCTACTTAGTGCTTCTGTCAGTTGCTTTTCGAAACAATGTTGCAACCATCTCACACAAGCATTGGGAGGATGGGAGGGAGGGAAGGGGAGGGAGGGAGGAGGGAGGTGTGGAGGGAGGAGGGGAGGGAGGGGGGAAGGGGAGGGGGGGAAGGGGGCGGGAGAGGGGAGGGAGGGGGGATGGGATGGGGAAGGGGGGAGTGAGGGGGACCTCCCCTTTTCCCAGTACCCCTCTTTCCCCGTTGGGCCCGTCCTCGTAGGGTTTCCATTGTAACCGGGAGGAGGGGAGGGAGGGAAGGGGGAGGGAGGGAGGAGGGAGGTGTGGAGGGAGGGGAGGGGGAGGGAGGGGGAGGGGAGGGGGAAGGGGGGGAGGGGGGAGGGAGAGGGGGAGGGAGGGGGGGAGGGGGGTGAGGGGGGAGGGAGAGGGGTAGGGGGGGGAGGGGAGGGGGAAGGGGAGGGAGGGGGACCTCCCCTTTTCCCAGTACCCCTCTTTCCCCGTTGGGCCCGTCCTCGTAGGGTTTCCATTGTAACCGGGAGGAGGGGAGGGAGGGAAGGGGGAGGGAGGGAGGTGTGGAGGGTGGAGGGGGAGGGAGGGGGGAGGGGAGGGGGGAAGGGGGGGAGGGAGGGGGGGTGGAGGTGGGAAGGAGTGGGGAGGAAGGGGTTGAGGGGGGAAGGGGGGGGAGGGAGGGAATAGGGGCCCCATGCTGATCTGTGTATGTTAAGTGACTTGCACAACTTTAAAAAACTGGCAGTTGCTTTTCGCAACAATGTTGCAACCATCTCACACAAGCATTGTGACGTCACAAGCTGAAGACCTTGAAAAAAAAGGTCAGAAAAAAGATTATGTAAATTTAAAGTAGTAAACACCCAATAGCAGCTGCTTGTCCATCGCGAGCTGATCTCTCATTGGTGCACGGGTGCCATTGTGACATCACGCGCTGAAGCCCCTTCAAGAAAAGGGTTAGAAATGAAAAATTTAAACTTTAATATCTCTCTAGCTTTAAAAAGGTAGCTTCAATTTGAACGAAAGTACTTACAATAGTTGCCCATGTTAATGGTGAATACGGCGGTACAAAAATCGTAGCGCTTTGGTGTACCGTCTGGGAGGAGTAGGGTTTGGCCCCTTCAAGAAAAGTGTTAGAAATGAAAATTTAAACTTTAATATCTCTCTAGCTTTAAAAAGGTAGCTTCAATTTGAACGAAAGTACTTACAATAGTTGCCCATGTTAATGGTGAATATGGCGGTACAAAAATCGTAGCGCTTTGGTGTACCGTCTGGGAGGAGCAGGGTTTGTAAGTTATGGACAGAAATTCTTCGGAATCTTCCGTATATACACACATACACACATACATACGGAATGTTGGACCGCAGAGTTTTAGTAGTATATAGATAGATAGATAGACTAGCACGAGTGTGCCCGTTGGGCCCGTCCTCGTAGGTTTCCATTGTAACCGGGAGGGGAGTGGGGGGTAGGGAAGGGGGAGGGAGGGAGGAGGGGAGGGGAGGGATGGGGGGGAGGGGAGGGGGGAAGGGGGGAGGGGGGAGGGAGAGGGGAGGGAGGGGGTAGGGGGGAGGGGGAGGGAGGGGTCGGGGAGGGGGGAGGGTAGGGGAGGGGGGAGGGAGAGGGGAGGGAGGGGGAGGGAGAGGGGAGGGAGGGGGGTAGGGGGGGAGGGGGAGGGAGGGGGGAGGGAGGGGAGGGGAGGGGAGAAGGGGGAAGGGGGAGGGAGGGGGAGGGGAGGGGGAAGGGAGGGTGACCTCCCCTTTTCCTAGTACCCCTCTTTCCCCGTTGGGCCCGTCCTCGTAGGGTTTCCATTGTAACCGGGAGGAAGGGAGGTAGGGAAGGGGGAGGGAGGGAGGAGGGAGGTGTGGAGGGAGGAGGGGAGGGGGAGGGAGGAGGGGAGGGGGAGGGATGGGGAAGGGGGGGAGGGAGAGGGGAGGGAGGGGGGGGTGGGGGGAGGGAGGGGGGAGTGGAGGGGGGGAGGGTGAGGGAGGGGGACCACACCTTTTCCCAGTACCCCTCTTTCCCCGTTGGGCCCGTCCTCGTAGGGTTTCCATTTTAACCGGGAGGAGGGGAGGGAGGGAAGGGGGAGGGAGGGAGGAGGGAGGTGTGGAGGGAGGAGGGGAGGGGGAGGGAGGGGGAGGGGGGAGGGAGGGTGGGAGGGGGAGGGAGGGAGGGTGGAAGGGGGAGGGAGGGGGACCTCCCCTTTTCCCAGTACCCCTCTTTCCCCGTTGGGCCCGTCCTCGTAGGGTTTCCATTGTAACCGGGAGGAGGGGAGGGAGGGAAGGGTGAGGGAGGGAGGAGGGAGGTGTGGAGGGAGGAGGGGAGGGGAGGGAGGGGGGTAGGGGGGAGAGGGAGGGAGGGGGAGGGAAGGGGGAGGGGAGGGGGGAGGGGGAAGTGGGGAGGGGGAAGTGGGGAGGGAGGGGGACCTCCCCTTTTCCCAGTACCCCTCTTTCCCCGTTGGGCCCGTCCTCGTAGGGTTTCCATTGTAACCGGGAGGGGGGGACGGAGGGAGGAGGGAGGTTTGGAGGGAGGTGTGGAGGGAGGAGGGGAGGGGGAGGGAGGGGGGAGGGGAGGGGCGAAGGGGAGGGGGGAAGGGGGGAGGGAAGGGGGGAAGGGAGGGAGTGGGATCTCCCCTTTTTCCAGTACCCCTCTTTCCCCGTTGGGCCCGTCCCCGTAGGGTTTCCATTGTAACCGGGAGGGGGGGAGGGAGGGTGGAAGGAGGGGGGAGGGGGAGAGGGATGGAAGGGTGGAGGGTGGGGGGAGGGAGTGGGGGAGGGTGGGATGGAGGGAAGGAGGGAGGGGGGGAGTTAGGGGCTGAGTGGTGATGGAGGTTGGGATTGAGGGGGGAGGGAGGGGGGAGGGAGTGGGGATGGAGGTGGGAAGGAGGGGGGAGGAAGGGGTTGAGGGGGGAAGTAGGACCTCCCCTTTTCCCAGTACCCCTCTTTCCCCCACCACCAAGCCCCCTCCGCAACGACCCCTGTTGTCCCCCTCCCCAGTCCCCATTCTCAGACCCCCCCCCCCCCCCATTCTCTTTCTCCCCAGACACACTCTCAGTGCTTTTTTCGAAACACTTGCCCCGGTGACCCACGAGCATAGGGGCCCAATGCTGATCTGTGTATGTTAAGTGACTTGCAATAAAAAAAAATACTTTAAAAAAAGAGAAGTGCTTTTTAAGTGCTTGTTTTGAAACATTCGCGGTCACATAGTGCTTCTCACTGCGATCTGTTAGTGGTGCTTTACGAAACAATGTAGCACCCATCTCAAACAAGCATTGGGAGGATGGGAGGGAGGGAAGGGGAGGGAGGGAGGAGAGAGGTGTGGAGGGAGGAGGGGAGGGAGGGGGGAAGGGGAGGGGGAAGGGGGGGAAGGGGGAGGGAGAGGGGAGGGAGGGGGGATGGGATGGGGGAGGGGGAAGGGAGGGTGACCTCCCCTTTTCCCAGTACCCCTCTTTCCCCGTTGGGCCCGTCCTCGAAGGGTTTCCATTGTAACCGGGAGGAGGGGAGGGAGGGAAGGGGGAGGGAGGGAGGAGGGAGGTGTGGAGGGAGGAGGGGAGGGGGAGGGAGGGGGGGAGGGGAGGGGGTAAGGGGGAGGGAGAGGGGTAGGGTGGAGGGGGAGGGGGAGGGGAGTGGGGAAGGGGAGGGGGGAAGGGGAGGGAGGGGGACCTCCCCTTTTCCCAGTACCCCTCTTTCCCCGTTGGGCCCGTCCCCGTAGGGTTTCCTTTGTAACCAGAAGGGGGGGAGGGAGGGTGGAAGGAGGGGGGAGGGGGAGAGGGATGGAAGGGTGGAGGGAGGGGGGGAGGGATGGAGGGAAGGAGGGAGGGGGGGGAGTTAGGGGAGGACGGGTGAGGGAGGTGGGGAGGGAGTTGGGGAGGAGGGGGGGAGGGAGTGGGGATGGAGGTGGGAAGGAGTGGGGAGGAAGGGGTTGAGGGGGGAAGGGGGGGAGGGAGGGAATAGGGGCCCCATGCTGATCTGTGAATGTTAAGTGACTTGCACAACTTTAAAAAACTGGCAGTTGCTTTTCGCAACAATGTTGCAACCATCTCACACAAGCATTGTGACGTCACAAGCTGAAGACCTTGAAAAAAAAGGTCAGAAAAAAAATTATGTAAACTTAAAACCTCTGTAAAGAGTAAACACCCAATAGCAGCTGCTTGTCCATCGCGAGCTGATCTCTCATTGGTGCACGGGTGCCATTGTGACATCACGCGCTGAAGCCCCTTCAAGAAAAGTGTTAGAAATGACAAATTTAAACTTTAATATCTCTCTAGCTTTAAAAAGGTAGCTTCAATTTGTATGAAAGTACTTACAATAGTTGCCCATGTTAATGGTGAATATGGTGGTACAAAAATCGTAGCGCTTTGGTGTACCGTCTAGGAGGAGTAGGGTTTGTAATTTAAGCGTCAAGCAAAGACACTTCGGAATCTTTCGTACATACGGAATCTTCCGTACATACACACGAACGCAGAGTTTTAGTAGTATACTAGACCGAGTGGGCCCGTTGGGCCCGTCCTCGTAGGGTTTCCATTGTAACTGGGAGGATGGGAGGGAGGGAAGAGGGAGGGAGGGAGGAGGGAGGTGTGGAGGGAGCAGGGGAGGGGGAGGGAGGGGGGGAGGGGAGGGTGGAGTGGAGGGGGGAAGGGGGGAGGGAGGGGGACCTCACCTTTTCCCAGTACTCCTCTTTCCCCGTTGGGCCCGTCCTCGTAGGGTTTCCATTGTAACCGGGAGGGGGGGAGGGAGGGAGGAGGGAGGTGTGGAGAGAGGTGTGGAGGGAGGAGGGGAGGGGGAGGGAGGGGGGGAGGGGAGGGGGAGGGGGGAAGAGTGGTAGGGGGGAGGGGAGGGAGGAGGGGAGGGAGGGGGAACTCCCCTTTTCCCAGTACCCCTCTTTCCCCGTTGGGCCCGTCCCCGTAGGGTTTCCATTGTAACCGGGAGGGGGGAGGGAGGGTGGAAGGAGGGGGGAGGGGGAGAGGGATGGAAGGGTGGAGGGATGGGGGGAGGGAGTGGGGCAGGGTCGGATGGAGGGAAGGAGGGAGGGGTGAGTTAGGGGCTGAGTGGTGATGGAGGTTGAGATTGAGGGGGGAGAGAGTGGGGATGGAGGTGGGAAGGAGGGGGGAGGAAGAGGTTGAGGGGGGAAGTGGGACCTCCCCTTTTCCCAGTACCCCTCTTTCCCCCACCACCAAGCCCCCACCGCAACGACCCCTGTTGTCCCCCTCCCCAGTCCCCATTCTCAGACCCCCCCCCATTCTCTTGGAATAAAAAAAAATACTTTAAAAAAAATAAGTGCTTTTTAATTGCTTGTTTTGAAACATTCGCGGTTAAGTGCTTTTTTAAAAAACATTCGCGGTTAAGTGCTGGTTTTGAAACATTCGCGGCTACTTAGTGCTTCTGTCAGCTGCTTTTCGAAACAATGTTGCAACCATCTCACACAAGCATTGGGAGGATGGGAGGGAGGGAAGGGGAGGGAGGGAGGAGGGAGGTGTGGAGGGAGGAGGGGAGGGAGGGGGGAAGGGGAGGGGGGAAGGGGGCGGGAGAGGGGAGGGAGGGGGGATGGGATGGGGAAGGGGGGAGTGAGGGGGACCTCCCCTTTTCCCAGTACCCCTCTTTCCCCGTTGGGCCCGTCCTCGTAGGGTTTCCATTGTAACCGGGAGGAGGGGAGGGAGGGAAGGGAGAGGGAGGGAGGAGGGAGGTGTGGAGGGAGGGGAGGGGGAGGGAGGGGGGAGGGGAGGGGGGAAGGGGGGGGAGGGGGGAGGGAGAGGGGGAGGGAGGGGGGGAGGGGGGGAGGGGGGAGGGAGAGGGGTAGTGGGGGGAGGGGAGGGGGAAGGGGAGGGAGGGGGACCTCCCCTTTTCCCAGTACCCCTCTTTCCCCGTTGGGCCCGTCCTCGTAGGGTTTCCATTGTAACCGGGAGGAGGGGAGGGAGGGAAGGGGGAGGGAGGGAGGTGTGGAGGGTGGAGGGGGAGGGAGGGGGGAGGGGAGGGGGAAGGGGGGGAGGGAGGGGGGGGTGGAGGTGGGAAGGAGTGGGGAGGAAGGGGTTGAGGGGGGAAGGGGGGGGGAGGGAGGGAATAGGGGCCCCATGCTGATCTGTGTATGTTAAGTGACTCGCACAACTTTAAAAAACTGGCAGTTGCTTTTCGCAACAATGTTGCAACCATCTCACACAAGCATTGTGACGTCACAAGCTGAAGACCTTGGAAAAAAAAGGTCAGAAAAAAAATTATGTAAATTTAAAGTAGTAAACACCCAATAGCAGCCGCTTGTCCATCGCGAGCTGATCTCTCATTGGTGCACGGGTGCCATTGTGACATCACGCGCTGAAGCCCCTTCAAGAAAAGGGTTAGAAATGAAAAATTTAAACTTTAATATCTCTCTAGCTTTAAAAAGCTAGCTTCAATTTGAACGAAAGTACTTACAATAGTTGCCCCTGTTAATGGTGAATACGGCGGTACAAAAATCGTAGCGCTTTGGTGTACCGTCTGGGAGGAGTAGGGTTTGGCCCCTTCAAGAAAAGTGTTAGAAATGAAAATTTAAACTTTAATATCTCTCTAGCTTTAAAAAGGTAGCTTCAATTTGAACGAAACTACTTACAATAGTTGCCCAGGTTAATGGTGAATACGGCGGTACAAAAATCGTAGCGCTTTGGTGTACCGTTTGGGAGGAGTAGGGTTTGTAAGTTATGGACAGAAACTTCGGAATCAACTTCGGAATCTTTCGTACATACGGAATCTTTCGTACATACACACGAACCCAGAGTTTTAGTATTATATAGATAGATAGACTAGACCAAGTGGACCCGTTGGGCCCGTCCTCGTAGGGTTTCCATTGTAACCGGGAGGGGAGTGGGGGGTAGGGAAGGGGGAGGGGAGGGGGGGAGGGGGAAGGGGGGATGGGGAGGGAGGGGGTAGGGGGGAGGGGAGGGAGGGGGTAGGGGATGAGGGAGGGGAGGGGAGGGGGAGGGAGAGGGGAGGGAGGGGGGTAGTGGGGAGGGGGGAGGGGGGAAGGGGGGAGGGAGGGGGACCTCCCCTTTTCCCAGTACCCCTCTTTCCCCCGTTGGGCCCGTCCTCGTAGGGTTTCCATTGTAACCAGGAGGAGGGGAGGGAGGGAAGGGGGAGGGAGGGAGGAGGGAGGTGTGGAGGGAGGAGGGGAGGGGAGGGAGGGGGTAGGGGAGGGGGGAAGGGGGGAGGGAGAGGGGAGTGTGGGGGGGAGGGAGGGGGGAGGGAGTGGGGAGGGGAGTGGGGAAGGGGGGAGGGAGGGGGACCTCCCCTTTTCCCAGTACCCCTCTTTCCCCGTTGGGCCCGTCCTCGGGTTTCCATTGTAACAGGGAGGAGGGGAGGGAGGGAAGGGGGAGGGAGGGAGGAGGGGGTTGTGGAGGGAGGAGGGGAGGGGGAGGGAGGGGGGTAGTGGAGGGGGAAGGGGGGATGGGGAGGGGAGGGAGGGGGGTAGGGGGAGGGGGAGGGATGGAGGGTGGAATGGGGAGGGAGGGGGACCTCCCCTTTTCCCAGTACCCCTCTTTCCCCGTTGGGCCCGTCCCCATAGGGTTTCCATTGTAACCGGGAGGGGGGGAGGTAGGGTGGAAGGAGGGGAGAGGGGGAGAGGGATGGAAGGGTGGAGGGAGGGGGGGAGGGATTGGGGGAGGGAGGGATGGAGGGAAGGAGGGAGGGGGGGAGTTAGGAGGGAGGGGTGAGGGAGGTGGGGTGGGAGGGGGAGGGAGTTGGGGAGGGAGGGGGAGGAGGGGGGAGGGAGTGGGGATGGAGGTGGGAAGGAGGGGGGATGAAGGGGTTGAGGGGGGAAGGGGGACCTCCCCTTTTCCCAGTACCCCCCTTTCCCCGTTGGGCCCGTCGTCGTAGGGTTTCCATTGTAACCGGGAGGGGGGGAGGGAGGGAGGAGGGGAGGGGGAGGGAGGGGGGGAGGGGAGGGGGGAGGGGGGAAGGGGAGGGGAGAAGAGGGGTAGGGGGAGGGGAGGGAGGGGGACCTCCCCTTTTCCCATTACCCCTCTTTCCCCGTTGGGCCCGTTCCCGTAGTGTTTCCATTGTAACCGGGAGGGGGAGAGGGAGGGTGGAAGGAGGGGGGAGGGGGAGAGGGGTGGAAGGGTGGAGGGAGGGGGGGAGGGAGTGGGGGAGGGTCGGATGGAGGGAAGGAGGGACGGGTGAGTTAGGGGCTGAGTGGTGATGGAGGTTGGGATTGAGGGGGGAGAGAGTGGGGATGGAGGTGAAAAGGAGGGGGGAGGAAGAGGTTGAGGGGGGAAGTGGGACCTCCCCTTTTCCCAGTACCCCTCTTTCCCCCACCACCAAGCCCCCACCGCAACGACCCCTGTTGTCCCCCTCCCCAGTCCCCATTCTCAGACCCCCCCCCCCCCATTCTCTTGGAATAAAAAAAAATACTTTAAAAAAAATAAGTGCTTTTTAATTGATTGTTTTGAAACATTCGCGGTTAAGTGCTTTTTTAAAAAACATTCGCGGTTAAGTGCTGGTTTTGAAACATTCGCGGCCACTTAGTGCATCTGTCAGTTGCTTTTCGAAACAATGTTGCAACCATCTCACACAAGCATTGTGACATCACAAGCTGAAGACCTTGAAAAAAAAGGTCAGAAAAAAAAAATGTAAATTTAAAACCTCTGTAAAGAGTAAACACCTAATAGCAGCTGCTTGTTCATCGCGAGCTGATCTCTCATTGGTGCAAGGGTGCCGTTGTGACGTCACACGCTGAAGCCCCTTCAAGAAAAGAGTTAAAAATGAAAAATTTAAACTTTAATATCTCTCTAACTTTAAAAAGGTAGCTTCAATTTGAATGAAAGTACTTACAATAGTTGCCCAGGTTAATGGTGAATATGGTGGTACAAAAATTGTAGCGCTTTGGTGTACCATCTAGGAGGAGTAGGGTTTGTAAGTTAAGCGTCAAGCAAAGACGCTTCGGAATCTTCCGTACATACACACGGAATGTTTGCGTACATATACACGAACGCAGAGTTTTAGTAGTATACTAGACCAAGTGGGCCCGTTGGGCCCGTCCTCATAGGGTTTCCATTGTAACCGGGAGGGGAGTGGGGGGTAGGGAAGGGGGAGGGAGGGAGGAGGGGAGGGGGGGAGGGGGAAGGGGAGATGGGGGAGGGAGGGGGGTAGGGGGGAGGGGAGGGACGGGGTAGGGGATGAGGGAGGGGAGGGGGGAGGGAGGGGGTAGTGGGGAGGGGGGAGGGAGGGGGAGGGAGGGGGTAGGGGAGGGGGGAAGGGGGGAGGTGTGGAGGGAGGAGGGGAGGGGGAGGGAGGGGGGTAGGGTAGGGGGGAAGGGGGGAGGGGGAGGGAGAGGGGTAGGGGGGAGGGGGAGGGAGGGGGAGGGGAGGGGGGAAGGGTGAGGGAGGGGGACCTCCCCTTTTCCCAGTACCCCTCTTTCCCCGTTGGGCCCATCCTCGTAGGGTTTCCATTTTAACCGGGAGGAGGGGAGGGAGGGAAGAGCGAGGGAGGTGTGGAGGGAGGAGGGGAGGGGGAGGGAGGGGGGGAGGGGAGGGGGGAGTGTAGGGGGGAGGGAGAGGGGAGGGAGGGGGTAGGGGGGGAGGGGGAGGGATGGAGGGTGGAAGGGGGAGGGAGGGGGACCTCCCCTTTTCCCAGTACCCCTCTTTCCCCGTTGGGCCCGACCCCATAGGGTTTCCATTGTAACCGGGAGGGGGGGAGGTAGGGTGGAAGGAGGGGGGAGGGGGAGAGGGATGGAAGGGTGGAGGGAGGGGGGGAGGGATTGGGGGAAGGAGGGATGGAGGGAAGGAGGGAGGGAGGAGTTAGGAGGGAGGGGTGAGGGAGGTGGTGTGGGAGGGGGAGGGAGTTGGGGAGGGAGGGGGAGGAGGGGGGAGGGAGTGGGGATGGAGGTGGGAAGGAGGGGGGATGAAGGGGTTGAGGGGGGAAGGGGGACCTCCCCTTTTCCCAGTACCCCTCTTTCCCCGTTGGGCCCGTCGTCGTAGGGTTTCCATTGTAACCGGGAGGGGGGGAGGGAGGGACGTGTGGAGGGAGGTGTGGAGGGAGGAGGGGAGGGGGAGGGAGGGGGAGTGGAGGGGGGAGGGGAGGGGGGAGGGGGGAAGGGGATGGGGGAAGAGGGGTAGGGGAGGGGAGGGAGGGGGACCTCCCCTTTTCCCAGTACCTCCCTTTCCCCGTTGGGCCCGTCCCCGTAGGGTTTCCATTGTAACCGGGAGGGGGGGAGGGAGGGTGGAAGGAGGGGGGAGGGGGAGAGGGGTGGAAGGGTGGAGGGAGGGGAGGGGGGAAGAGGGGAGGGGGGAAGGAGGGAGAGGGGAGGGGGACCTCCCCTTTTCCCAGTCGCCCTCTTTCCCCGTTGGGCCCGTCTTCGTAGGGTTTCCATTGTAACCGGGAGGGGAGTGGGGGGGGGGGGTAAGGGGAGGGAGGGAGGTGTGGAGGGGGAGGGGAGGGAAGGGAGGGAGAGGGGTAGGGGAGAGGGAGGGATGGAGGGGACGGGGGGAGTTAGGGGTGAGGGAGTTGGGGAGGGAGGGGGAGGAGTTTTAGGAGGGAGTGGGGATGGAGGTGGGAAGGAGGGGGGAGGAAGGGGTTGAGGGGGGAAGGGGGACCTCCCCTTTTCCCAGTACCCCTCTTTCCCCCACCACAAAGCCCCCTCCGCAACGACCCCTGTTGTCCCCCTCCCCAGTCCCCATTCTCAGACCCCCCCCCCCCATTCTCTTGGAATAAAAAAAAATACTTTAAAAAAAAAAAAGTGCTTTTTAATTGCTTGTTTTGAAACATTCGCGGTTAAGTGCTTTTTTAAAAAAGATTCGCGGTTAAGTGCTGGTTTTGAAACATTCGCGGTTACTTAGTGCTTCTGTCAGTTGCTTTTCGCAACAATGTTGCAACCATCTCACACAAGCATTGGGGAGGGGGGAAGGGGGAGGGAGAGAGGAGGGAGGGGGATGGGATGGGGGAAGGGGGGAGGGAGGGGGACCTCCCCTTTTCCCAGTACCCCTGTTTCCCCGTTGGGCCCGTCCTCGTAGGGTTTCCATTGTAACCGGGAGGAGGGGAGGGAGGGAAGGGGGACGGAGGGAGGAGGGAGGTGTGGAGGGAGGAGGGGAGGGGAGGGAGGGGGAGGGGAGGGAGGGGTGTAGGGGGGAGGGGGAGGGAGGGGAAGGGAGAGGGGGGAGGGGAGGGGGGAGGGAGGGGGACCTCCCCTTTTCCCAGTACTCCTCTTTCCCCGTTGGGCCCGTCCTCGTAGGGTTTCAATTGTAACCGGGAGGGGGGGAGGGAGGGTGGAAGGAGGGGGGGAGAGGGATGGAAGGGTGGAGGGAGGGGGGGAGGGATTGGGGAGGGAGGGATGGAGGGAAGGAGGGAGGGGGGAGAGGGGAGGGAGTTGGGGAGGGAGGGGGAGGAGGGGGGAGTGAGTGGGGATGGAGGTGGGAAGGAGGGGGGATGAAGGGGTTGAGGGGGGAAGGGGGACCTCCCCTTTTCCCAGTACCCCTCTTTCCCCGTTGGGCCCGTCCTCATAGGGTTTCCATTGTAACCGGGAGGGGGGAGGGAGGGAGGAGGGAGGTGTGGAGGGAGGTGTGGAGGGAGGAGGGGAGGGGGAGGGAGGGGGGGAGGGGGGAAGGGGGAGGGGGGAGGGGAGGGAGGGGGGAGGGGGGAAGGGGGAGGGGGGAGGGGAGGGAGGGGGATCTCCCCTTTTCCCAGTACCCCTCTTTCCCCGTTGGGCCCGTCCCCGTAGGGTTTCCATTGTAACCGGGAGGGGGGAGGGTGGGTGGAAGGAGGGGGGAGGGGGAGAGGGATGGAATGGTGGAGGGAGGGGGGAGGGAGTGGGGGAGGGTGGGATGGAGGGAAGGAGGGAGGGGGGGAGTTAGGGGCTGAGTGGTGATGGAGGTTGGGATTGAGGGGAGGGAGGGGGGGAGGGAGTGGGGATGGAGGTGGGAAGGAGGGGGGAGGAAGGGGTTGAGGGGGGAAGTGGGACCTCCCCTTTTCCCAGTACCCCTCTTTCCCCCACCACCAAGCCCCCTCCGCAACGACCCCTGTTGTCCCACTCCCCAGTCCCCATTCTCAGACCCCCCCCATTCTCTCTCTCCCCCAGACACACTCTCAGTGCTTTTTTCGAAACACTTGCCCCGGTGGCCCACGAGCATAGGGGCTCAATGCTGATCTGTGTATGTTAAGTGACTTGCAATAAAAAAAAATACTTAAAAAAAAGATAAGTGCTTTTTAAGTGCTTGTTTTGAAACATTCGCGGTCACATAGTGCTTCTCACTGCGATCTGTTAGTGGTGCTTTTCGAAACAATGTAGCACCCATCTCAAACAAGCATTGGGAGGATGGGAGGGAGGGAAGGGGAGGGAGGGAGAGAGGTGTGGAGGGAGGGGGGAAGGGGAGGGGGGAACGGGGGGAAGGGGGAGGGAGAGGGGAGGGAGGGGGGATGGGATGGGGGATGGGATGGGGGAAGGGGGGAGGGAGGGGGACCTCCCCTTTTCCCAGTACCCCTCTTTCCCCGTTGGGCCCGTCCTCGTAGGGTTTCCATTGTAACCGGGAGGAGGGGAGGGAGGGAGAAGGGAGGTGTGGAGGGAGGAGGGGAGGGGGGAGGGGGGAGGGAGGGGGACCTCCCCTTTTCCCAGTACCCCTCTTTCCCCGTTGGGCCCGTCCCCGTAGGGTTTCCTTTGTAACCAGAAGGGGGGGAGGGAGGGTGGAAGGAGGGGGGAGGGGGAGAGGGATGGAAGGATGGAGGGAGGGGGGGAAGGATGGAGGGAAGGAGGGAGGGGGGGGAGTTAGGGGAGGAGGGGTGAGGGAGGTGGGGAGGGAGTTGGGGAGGAGGGGGGGAGGGAGTGGGGATGGAGGTGGGAAGGAGTGGGGAGGAAGGGGTTGAGGGGGGAAGGGGGGGGAGGGAGGGAATAGGGGCCCCATGCTGATCTGTGTATGTTAAGTGACTTACACAACTTTAAAAAACTGGCAGTTGCGTTTTGCAACAATGTTGCAACCCTCTCACACAAGCATTGTGACGTCACAAGCTGAAGACCTTGAAAAAAAAGGTCAGAAAAAAAATTATGTAAATCTAAAGTAGTAAACACCCAATAGCAGCTGCTTGTCCATCGCGAGCTGATCTCTCATTGGTGCACGGGTGCCATTGTGACATCACGCGCTGAAGCCCCTTCAAGAAAAGGGTTAGAAATGAAAAATTTAAACTTTAATATCTCTCTAGCTTTAAAAAGGTAGCTTCAATTTGAACGAAAGTACTTACAATAGTTGCCCATGTTAATGGTGAATATGGCGGTACAAAAATCGTAGCGCTTTGGCGTACCGTCCAGGAGGAGTAGGGTTTGTAAGTTAAGCGTCAAGCAAAGACACTTCGGAATCTTTCGTACATACGGAATCTTTCGTACATACGGAATCTTCCGTACATACACACGAACGCAGAGTTTTAGTAGTATATAGATAGATAGACTAGCACAAGTGTGCCCGTTGGGCCCGTCCTCGTAGGGTTTCCATTGTAACTGGGAGGATGGAGGAGGGAGGTGTGGAGGGAGGAGGGGAGGGGGAGGGAGGGGGGGAGGGGAGGGTGGAGTGGAGGGGGGAAGGGGGGGAGGGAGGGGGGAGGGAGGGGGACCTCCCCTTTTCCCAGTACCCCTCTTTCCCCGTTGGGCCCGTCCCCGTAGGGTTTCCATTGTAACCGGGAGGGGAGGAGGAAGGGTGGAAGGAGGGGGGAGGGGGAGAGGGATGGAAGGGTGGAGGGAGGGGGGTGGGAGTGGGGGAGGGAGGGATGGAGGGAAGGAGGGAGGGGGGGAGTTAGGGGGGAGGATTGAGGGAGGTGGAGAGGGATGGGGAGGGAGGGGGAGGAGGGGGGGAGGGAGTGGGGATGGAGATGGGAAGGAGGGGGAAGAAGGGGTTGAGGGGTGAAGGGGGACCTCCCCTTTTCCCAGTACCCCTCTTTCCTCCACCACCAAGCCCCCTCCGCAACGTCCCCTGTTGTCCCCCTCCCCAGTCCCCATTCTCAGACCCCCCCATTCTCTCTCTCCCCCAGACACACTCTCAGTGCTTTTTTCGAAACACTTGCCCCGGTGGCCCATGAGCATAGGGGCCCAATGCTGATCTGTGTATGTTAAGTGACTTGCAATAAAAAAAAAGACGTAAAAAAAAGATAAGTGCTGTTAAAGTGCTTGTTTTCAAAAACATTCGCGGTCACATAGTGCTTCTCACTGCGATCTGTTAGTGGTGCTTTTCGAAACAATGTAGCACCCATCTCACACACGCATTGGGAGAATGGGAGGGAGGGAAGGGGGGGAGGGAGGAGGGAGGTGTGGAGGGAGGAGGGGAGGGAGGGGGGAAGGGGAGGGGGGAAGGGGGGAGGGGGGAGGGAGAGGGGAGGGAGGGGGGATGGGATGGGGGAAGGGGGGAGGGAGGGGGACCTCCCCTTTTCCCAGTACCCCTCTTTCCACGTTGGGCGCGTCCTCGTAGGGTTTCCATTGTAACCGGGAGGAGGGGAGGGAGGGAAGGGGGAGGGAGGGAGGAGGGAGGTATGGAGGGAGGAGGGGAGGGGGAGGGAGGGGGGAGGGAGGGGAGGGAGGAGGGAGGGGGAGGGAGGGGGGAGGGGAGGGGAGGGGGAGGGAGGGGGGGAAAGGGGGGAGGGAGAGGGGTAGGGGGGAGGGAGGGGGGAGGGGAGGGGGGAAGGGGAGGGGGGGAAGGGGAGGGGGGATGGGGATGGAGGGGGACCTCCCCTTTTCCCAGTACCCCTCTTTCCCCGTTGGGTCCGTCCTCGTAGGGTTTCCATTGTAACCGGGAGGAGGGGAGGGAGGGAGGAGGGAGGTGTGGAGGTGGGAGGGGAGGGGAGGAGAGGGGAGGGAGGGGGTAGGGGGGAGGGGGGGAGGGGGAGGGGGATGGAGGGGGGAGGGAGGGGAGGGAGGGGGACCTCCCCTTTTCCCAGTACCCTTCTTTCCCCGTTGGGCCCGTCCTCGTAGTGTTTCCATTGTAACCGGGAGGAGGGGAGGGAGGGAGGAGGGAGGTGTGGAGGGAGGAGGGAGGTGTGGAGGGAGGAGGGGAGGGGTGGGGAGGGGAGGGGAGAGAGGGGAGGGAGGGGGTAGGGGGGGAGGGGGGGAGGGGGAGGGGGGGGGAGGGAGGGGGGAAGGGGGAGGGAGGGGGACCTCCCCTTTTCCCAGTACCCCTCTTTCCCCGTTGGGCCCGTCCCCGTAGGGTTTCCATTGTAACCAGAAGGGGGGGAGGGAGGGTGGAAGGAGGGGGGAGGGGGAGAGTGATGGAAGGGTGGAGGGAGGGGGGGAGTTAGGGGGGAGGCGTGAGGGAGGTGGGGAGGGAGTTGGGGAGGAGGGTGGGAGGTAGTGGGGATGGAGGTGGAAAGGAGTGGGGAGGAAGGGGTTGAGGGGGGAAGGGGGGAGGGAGGGAATAGGGGCCCCATGCTGATCTGTGTATGTTAAGTGACTTGCAATAAAAAACTCAACTTTAAACAACAATCATTTGCTTTTCGCAACAATGTTGCACCCATCTCACACAAGCATTGTGACGTCACAAGCTGAAGACCTTAAAAATAAAAAAATGTAAATTTGTAAAGATTAGACACCCAATAGCAGCTGCTTGTCCATTGTGACATCACACGCTGAAGGGGGGGGGAGGGGGGTCAGCTCGAGCTCATCTCACAGGGGCATTGTGACATCACAAGCTGAAGACTAAATCCGCACCGCATCGCGCCCCTGAAAAGGGGGGGGGAGGCAGCGCTTTAAAACCTCTGTAACTTAAAAAACATGCGACTAAATCAAATGAAAATATCACGGCCGGTCGTTTGGGAGGTTGGCGATTAAGGCGGTGCGAAAACCGTCACGCTACTGTTCACTGTTTTGCCGCAATCGCTGATACGAACAAATAAATATATCAAATAATTCAGGTCAAACCCCCAAAAAATATATATACAAGATCTGAGTTTTAGTAGTATACTAGCACAAGTGTGCCCGTTGGGCCCGTCCTCGTAGGGTTTCCATTGTAACCGGGAGGACGGGAGGGAGGGAAGGGGGAGGGAGGGAGGAGGGAGGTGTGGAGGGAGGAGGGGAGGGGGAGGGAGGGGGGAGGGGAGGGGGGAGGGGAGGGGGAAGGGGGAGGGAGAGGGGAGGGAGGGGGGTAGGGGGGAGGGGGAGGGAGGGGGAGGGGAAAAGAGGGAAGGGGGGAGGAGGGGGACCTCCCCTTTTCCCAGTACCCCTCTTTCCCCGTTGGGCCCGTCCTCGTAGGGTTCCTTTGTAACCGGGAGGAGGGGAGGGAGGGAAGGGGGATGGAGGGAGGCGGGAGGTGTGGAGGGAGGAGGGGAGGGAGGAGGGGAGGGGGAGGGGGAAGGGGGGAGGGAGAGGGGAGGGGAGGGAGAGGGGAGGGAGGGGGAGGGAGGGGGACCGTCCCCGTAGGGTTTCCATTGTAACCGGGTGGGAGGGAGGGAGGGTGGAAAGAGCATCCCTCTCCCCATCAGAACTGCGCCCTCCATCGACTCCTTTAAGTCCAGGCTCAAAACCTATTTCTACTCCCTAGCGTTTGAGGCTCATTGAGGAGGCGCTGTGAACTGTTTGCGTGCTACTGTATGTTTCATTTTTTTCCTTAGTACCTAATCAGATGTACAGCACTTTGGTCAACGTGGGTTGTTTTTAAATGTGCTATACAAATAAAATTGACTTGACTTGACAGCTTTTCGCAACAATGTAGCACAGGGGCATTGTGACGTCACACGCTGAATACGCGGGGGGGGGGGAAGGGGGGTCAGCTCGAGTTCATCTCACAGGGGCATTGTGACATCACAATGAAGACTAAATCCGCACCGCAGCGCCCCCCTTCTGTCAAAACTTCGATAAATGAGGGGGGGGCAGCGCTTTAAAACCTCTGTAACTTAAAATATATCATTTTCCAGCAGCGAACCGCGTGGTGATTAAGGCGGTACAAAAATCGTGGCGCTACGGTTCACCGTTTTGCCGAAATTGCCGAAATCAGCCGACATCAGTGACATATATATATACATACAAGATCTGAGTTTTAGTAAGATACTAGCACAAGTGTGCCTGTTGGGCCCGTCCTCGTAGGGTTTCCATTGTAACCGGGAGGGGAGTGGGGGGGAGGAAAGGGGGAGGGTTCGCGGGAGGGTTCGGGGGAGGGAGGAGGGGTGGGGGAGGGAGGGGAGGAGGGGAGGGGGAGGGAGGGGGGAGGGGGGGAGGGGGGAGGGAGAGGGGAGGGAGGGGGGTAGGGGGGAGGGCGAGGGAGGGGGGAGGGGAGGGGTGAAGGGGAGGGAGAGGGGAGGGAGGGGGGGAGGGGAGGGGGAGGGGAAGGGAGGGGGGAGGGGAGGGGGAAGGGGGAGGGAGGTGGACCTCCCCTTTTCCCAGGACCCCTCTTTCCCCGTTGGGCCCGTGCTCGTAGGGTTTCCATTGTAACCAGGAGGAGGGGAGGGAGGGAAGGGGGAGGGAGGGAGGAGGGAGGTGTGGAGGGAGGAGGGAATGGAGGGGGGGAAGGGGGGGGAGAGGGGAGGGAGAGGGGAGGGAGAGGGGAGGGAGGCGGGTAGCGGGGGGAGGGGGGGGGGAGGGGGGAGGGGGGAAGGGGGGAGGGATGGGGACCTCCCCTTTTCCCAGTACCCCTCTTTCCCCGTTGGGCCCGTCCTCGTAGGGTTTCCATTGTAACCGGGAGGAGGGGAGGGAGGGAAGGGGGAGGGAGGGAGGGAAGGGTGAGGGAGGGAGGAGGGAAGTGTGGAGAGAGGAGGGGAGGGGGGGAAGGGGGGAGGGAGGCGGGTGGAGGGGGG
This sequence comes from Rhinoraja longicauda, assembly GCF_053455715.1. Classification (NCBI taxonomy): domain Eukaryota; kingdom Metazoa; phylum Chordata; class Chondrichthyes; order Rajiformes; family Arhynchobatidae; genus Rhinoraja; species Rhinoraja longicauda. The sequence goes on from NW_027601576.1 coordinate 72,173, forward strand.
AGGGAGGGGGAGGGGGGAGGGAGGGGGAGGGGAGGGAGGGGGAGGGGAGGGGGGAGGGAGGGGGAGGGAGGGGGGAGGGAGGGGGACCTCCCCTTTTCCCAGTACCCCTCTTTCCCCGTTGGCCCGTCCTCGTAGGGTTTCCATTGTAACCGGGAGGAGGGGAGGGAGGGAAGGGGGAGGGAGGGAGGAGGGAGGAGGGAAGGGAGGGGGGAAGGGTGGGGGAGAGGGGAGGGAGAGGGGAGGGAGAGGGGAGGGAGGCGGGTAGCGGGGGGAGGGGGGGAGGGAGGGGGGAGGGGGGAAGTGGGGAGGGATGGGGACCACCCCTTTTCCCAGTACCCCTCTTTCCCCGTTGGGCCCGTCATCGTAGGGTTTCCATTGTAAACGGGAGGAGGGGAGGGAGGGAAGGGGGAGGGAGGGAGGGAAGGGTGAGGGAGGGAGGAGGGAAATGTGGAAGGAGGAGGGGAGGGGGAGGGGGGAAGGGGGGAGGGAGGCGGGTGGAGGGGGGAGGGGGGAGGGAGGGGGAGGGGGGAGGGAGGGGGATGGGAGGGGGAGGGAGGGGGAGGGGAGGGAGGGGGAGGGGAGGGGGGAGGGAGGGGGAGGGAGGGGGGAGGGAGGGGGACCTCCCCTTTTCCCAGTACCCCTCTTTCCCCGTTGGCCCGTCCTCGTAGGGTTTCCATTGTAACCGGGAGGATGGGAGGGAGGGAAGGGGGAGGGAGGGAGGAGGGAGGTGTGGAGGGAGGAGGGGAGGGGGAGGGAGGGGGGAGGGGGGAAGGGGGGGAGGGAGAGGGGTAGGGGGGAGGGGGAGGGAGGGGTGGAGGGGAGGGGGGAAGGGGGAGGGAGGGGGACCTCCCCTTTTCCCCGTAACCCTCTTTCCCCGTTGGGCCCGTCCTCGTAGGGTTTCCATTGTAACCGGGAGGGGAGGGAGGGAAGGGGGAGGGAGGGAGGGAGGAGGGAGGTGTGGAGGGAGGTGTGGAGGGAGGGGGGGAGGGGGAGGGAGGGGAGGGGGGTGGAGGGGGGAAGGGGGGAGGGGGGAGGGAGAGGGGATGGAGGTGGGTAAGGGGGGAGGGGAGGGAGGGGAACGGGGAGGGAGGGGGACCTCCCCTTTTCCCAGTACCCCTCTTTCCCCGTTGGGCCCGTCCCCGTAGGATTTCCATTGTAACCGGGAGAGGGGAGGGAGGGTGGAAGGAGGGGGGTGGGGGAGAGGGATGGAAGGGTGGAGGGAGGGGGGAGGGATTGTGGGAGGGAGGATGGAGGGAAGGAGGGAGTGGGGGGAGTTAGGGGGGGTTGGGTGAGGGAGGTGGGGAGGGAGGGGGGAGGGAGTTGGGGAGGGAGGGGGAGGAGGGGGAGGGAGTGGGGATGGAGGTGGGAAGGAGGGGGGATGAAGGGGTTGAGGGGGGAAGGGGGACCTCCCCTTTTCCCAGTACCCCTCTTTCCCCCACCACCAAGCCCCCTCCGCAACGACCCCTGTTGTCCCCCTCCCCAGTCCCCCCCCTCCCCAGTCCCCCTTCGTGGATGGGGGACCGAGCTCAGGGGTTACCGAGCTTTTGCGGTTGCAGCTCCTAGACTGTGGAACAGCATCCCTCTCCCCATCAGAACTGCCCCCTCCATCCACTCCTTTAAGTCCACGCTCAAAACCTATTTCTACTCCCTAGCGTTTGAGGCTCATTGAGGAGGTACTGTGAACTGTTTGCGTGCCACTGTATATTTCATTTTTTCCCTTAGTACCTAATCAGATGTACAGCACTTTGGTCAACGTGGGTTGTTTTTAAATGTGCTATACAAATAAAATTGACTTGACTTGACTTGACCAAGTGCTTCTCACGGCGATCTGTATTCGCAACAATGTATCACCCATCTCACAGGGGCATTGTGACATCATAAGCTGAAGACCTTCAATAAATCCGCACCACAGCGCCTGTATTCGCAACAATGTATCCCCCATCTCACAGGGGCATTGTGACATCATAATCTGAAGACCTTCAATAAATCCGCACCACAGCGCCGCCTATAATTTAGGGGGGGGGGGAGCGCTTTAAAACCTCTGTAACTTAAAAAACATGAGACCGAATTAAATAAAAAACAATTTTGCAGCAGATAACCGCGTGGTGATTAAGGCGGTGCAAAAATCGTGGCGCTACGGTTCACCGTTTTGACGAAATCAGAGAAACCGCTGTTACGCGCATATATATATATATATATAACACAAGATCTGAGTTTTAGTAGTATACTAGCACAAGTGTGCCCGTTGGGCCCGTCCTCGTAGGGTTTCCATTGTAACCGGGAGGGGAGTGGGGGGAGGGAAGGGGGAGGGAGGGAGGAGGGGAGGGGGAGGGAGGGGGGAGGGGAGGGGGGAAGGGGGGAGGGAGAGGGGAGGGAGGGGGGTAGGGGGAGGGAGGGGGGTGGGGGAGGGAGGGGGGAGAGAGGGAGGGGGGAGGGGAGGGGAGGGGGGAGGGAGGGGGAGGGAGGTGGGTAGGGGGGAGGGAGGGGGGAGGGGAGGGGGGAGGGAGGGGGACCTCCCCTTTTCCCAGTACCCCTCTTTCCCCATTGGGCCCGTCCTCGTAGGGTTTCCATTGTAACCGGGAGGAGGGGAGGGAGGGAAGGGGGAGGGAGGGAGGAGGGAGGTGTGGAGGGAGGAGGGGAGGGGGAGGGAGGGGGGAGGTGAGGGGGGAAGGAGGGGAGGGGGAGGGAGAGGGGTAGGGGGGAGAGGGAGGGGGGAGGGGAGGGGGGAAGGGGGAGGGAGGAGGACCTCCCCTTTTCCCAGTACCCCTCTTTCCCCGTTGGGCCCGTCCTCGTAGGGTTTCCATTGTAACCGGGAGGAGGGGAGGGAGGGAAGGGGGAGGGAGGGAGGAGGGAGGTGTGGAGGGAGGAGGGGAAGGAGGGGGGGTGAGGGGGGGAAGGGGGGGAGAGGGGAGGGAGAGGGGAGGGAGGCGGGTAGGGGGGGGAGGGAGGGGGGAGGGGAGGGGGGAAGGGGGGAGGGATGGGGACCTCCCCTTTTCCCAGTACCCCTCTTTCCCCGTTGGGCCCGTCCTCGTAGGGTTTCCATTGTAACCGGGAGGAGGGGAGGGAGGGAAGGGGGAGGGAGGGAGGAGGGAAGTGTGGATGGAGGAGGGGAGGGGGAGGGAGGGGGGGAGGGGGGGAAGGGGGGAGGGAGGCGGGTGGAGGGGGGAGGGAGGGTGAGGGAGGGGGAGGGGAGGGGGAGGGGAGGGGGAGGGGAGGGAGGGGGAGGGGAGGGGGGAGGGAGGGGGACCTCCCCTTTTCCCAGTACCCCTCTTTCCCCGTTGGCCCGTCCTCGTAGGGTTTCCATTGTAACCGGGAGGAGGGGAGGGAGGGAAGGGGGAGGGAGGGAGGAGGGAGGTGTGGAGGGAGGAGGGGAGGGGGAGGGAGGGGGAAGGGGGGAGGGAGAGGGGTAGGGGGGAGGGGGAGGGTGGGGTGGAGGGGAGGGGGGAAGGGGGAGGGAGGGGGACCTCCCCTTTTCCCAGTACCCCTCTTTCCCCGTTGGGCCCGTCCTCGTAGGGTTTCCATTGTATCCGGGAGGGGAGGGAGGGAAGGGGGAGGGAGGGAGGGAGGAGGGATGTGTGGAGGGAGGAGGGGAGGGGGAGGGAGGGGAGGGGGGTGGAGGGGGGAAGGGGGGGAGGGGGGAGGGAGAGGGGAGGGAGGTGGGTAGGGGGGAGGGGGAGGGAGGGGGGAACGGGGAGGGAGGGGGACCTCCCCTTTTCCCAGTACCCCTCTTTCCCCGTTGGGCCCGTCCCCGTAGGATTTCCATTGTAACCGGGAGGGGGGAGGGAGGGTGGAAGGAGGGGGGAGGGGGAGAGGGATGGAAGGGTGGAGGGAGGGGGGAGGGATTGGGGGAGGGAGGGGTGGAGGGAAGGAGGGAGGGGGGGAGTTAGGGTGGAGGGGTGTGGGAGGTGGGGAGGGAGGGGGGAGGGAGTTGGGGAGGGAGGGGGAGGAGTCGGGAGGGAGTGGGGATGGAGGTGGGAAGGAGGGGGGATGATGGGGTTGAGGGGGGAAGGGGGACCTCCCCTTTTCCCAGTACCCCTCTTTCCCCACCACCAAGCCCCCTCCGCAACGACCCCTGTTGTCCCCCTCCCCAGTCCCCCCCCTCCCCAGTCCCCCTTCGTGGATGGGGGACCGAGCTCAGGGGTTACCGAGCTTTTGCGGTTGCAGCTCCTAGACTGTGGAACAGCATCCCTCTCCCCATCAGAACTGCCCCCTCCATCCACTCCTTTAAGTCCACGCTCAAAACCTATTTCTACTCCCTAGCGTTTGAGGCTCATTGAGGAGGTACTGTGAACTGTTTGCGTGCCACTGTATATTTCATTTTTTTCCTTAGTACCTAATCAGATGTACAGCACTTTGGTCAACGTGGGTTGTTTTTAAATGTGCTATACAAATAAAATTGACTTGACTTGACTTGACCAAGTGCTTCTCACGGCGATCTGTATTCGCAACAATGTATCACCCATCTCACAGGGGCATTGTGACATCATAAGCTGAAGACCTTCAATAAATCCGCACCACAGCGCCTGTATTCGCAACAATGTATCCCCCATCTCACAGGGGCATTGTGACATCATAATCTGAAGACCTTCAATAAATTCGCACCACAGCGCCCCCTATAATTTAGGGGGGGGGAGCGCTTTAAAACCTCTGTAACTTAAAAAACATGAGACCGAATTAAATAAAAAACAATTTTGCAGCAGATAACCGCGTGGTGATTAAGGCGGTGCAAAAATCGTGGCGCTACGGTTCACCGTTTTGACGAAATCAGAGAAACCGCTGTTACGCGCATATATATATATATAACACAAGATCTGAGTTTTAGTAGTATATAGACTAGCACGAGTGTGCCCGTTGGGCCCGTCCTCGTAGGGTTTCCATTGTAACCGGGAGGGGAGTGGGGGGAGGGAAGGGGGAGGGAGGAGGGAGGTGTGGAGGGGAGGGGGAGGGGGAGGGGAGGGGGGAAGGGAGGAGGGAAGGGGGGAGGGAGAGGGGAGGGAGGTGGGTAGGGGGGGAGGGGGGAGGGAGGTGGACCTCCCCTTTTCCCAGTACCCCTCTTTCCCCGTTGGGCCCGTCCTCGTAGGGTTTCCATTGTAACCGGGAGGAGGGGAGGGAGGGAAGGGGGAGGGAGGGAGGAGGGAGGTGTGGAGGGAGGAGGGGAGGGGAGGGAGGGGGGAGGGGAGGGAGGGGGGTAGGGGGGAGGGGGAGGGAGGGGAGGGGGGTGGAGGGAGGGGGACCTCCCCTTTTCCCAGTACCCCTCTTTCCCCGTTGGGCCCGTCCTCGTAGGGTTTCAATTGTAACGGGGAGGGGGGAGGGAGGGTGGAAGGAGGGGGGAGGGGGAGAGGGATGGAAGGGTGGAGGGAGGGGGGGAGGGATTGGGGGAGGGAGGGATGGAGGGAAGGAGGGAGGGGGGCAGTAAGGGGGGAGGGGGGAGGGGGGAGGGAGGGGGGAGGGAGTTGGGGAGGGAGGGGGAGAAGGGAGTGGGGATGGAGGTGGGAAGGAGGGGGGATGAAGGGGTTGAGGGGGGAAGGGGGACTTCCCCTTTTCCCAGTACCCCTCTTTCCCCGTTGGGCCCGTCCTCGTAGGGTTTCCATTGTAACCGGGAGGGGGGGAGGGAGGGAGGAGGGAGGTGTGGAGGGAGGTGTGGAGGGAGGAGGGGAGGGGGAGGCAGGGGGGAGGGGAGGGGGGAAGGGGAGGGGGGAAGGGGGAGGGAAGGGGGGAGGGGTAGGGGGAGGGGAGGGAGGGGGATCTCCCCTTTTCCCAGTACCCCTCTTTCCCCGTTGGGCCCGTCTCCGTAGGGTTTCCATTGTAACCGGGAGGGGGGAGGGAGGGTGGGAGGGGGAGAGGGTTGGAAGGGTGGAGGGAGGGGGGAAGGAGTGGGGGAGGGTGGGATGGAGGGAAGGAGGGAGGGGGGGAGTTAGGGGCTGAGTGGTGATGGAGGTTGGGATTGAGGGGGGAGGGAGGGGGGGAGGGAGTGGGGATGGAGGTGGGAAGGAGGGGGGAGGAAGGGGTTGAGGGGGGAAGTGGGACCTCCCCTTTTCCCAGTACCCCTCTTTCCCCCACCACCAAGCCCCCTCCGCAACGACCCCTGTTGTCCCCCTCCCCAGTCCCCATTCTCAGACCCCCCCCCCATTCTCTCTCTCCCCCAGACACACCCTCAGTGCTTTTTTCGAAACACTTACCCGGTGGCCCACGAGCATAGGGGCCCAATGCTGATCTGTGTATGTTAAGTGACTTGCAATAAAAAGATAAGTGCTTTTTAAGTGCTTGTTTTGAAACATTCGCGGTCACATAGTGTTTCTCACTGCGATCTGTTAGTGGTGCTTTTCGAAACAATGTAGCACCCATCTCAAACAAGCATTGGGAGGATGGGAGGGAGGGAAGGGGAGGGAGGGAGGAGAGAGGTGTGGAGGGATGAGGGGAGGGAGGGGGAAGGGGAGGGGGGAAGGGGGGAAGGGGGAGGGAAAGGGGAGGGAGGGGGGATGGGATGGGGGAAGGGGGGAGGGAGGGGGACCTCCCCTTATCCCAGTACCCCTCTTTCCCCGTTGGGCCCGTCCTCGTAGGGTTTCCATTGTAACCGGGAGGAGGGGAGGGAGGGAAGGGGGAGGGAGGGAGGAGGGAGGTGTGGAGGGAGGAGGGGAGGGGAGGGAGTGGGGGAGGGGAGGGGGGAAGGGGGGGAGGGGGGAGGGAGAGGGGTAGGGGAGGGGAGGGGGGAAGGGGAGGGGGGAAGGGGAGGGAGGGGGGGAGGGAGAGGGGAGGGAGGGGGAGGGAGGGGGCCCGTCTCCGTAGGGTTTCCATTGTAACCGGGAGGGGGGAGGGAGGGTGGAAAGAGCATCCCTCTCCCCATCAGAACTGCCCCCTCCATCGACTCCTTTAAGTCCAGGCTCAAAACTTATTTCTACTCCCTAGCGTTTGAGGCTCATTGAGGAGGCGCTGTGAACTGTTTGTGTGCTACTGTATGTTTCATTTTTTTCCTTAGTACCTAATCAGATGTACAGCACTTTGGTCAACGTGGGTTGTTTTTAAATGTGCTATACAAATAAAATTGACTTGACTTGAAAGCTCAGGGGCATTGTGACGTCACACGCTGAATACCGCGGGGTGGGGGAAGGGGGGGTCAGCTCGAGTTCATCTCACAGGGGCATTGTGACATCACAATGAAGATTTATCCGCACCGCAGCGCCCCCCTTCTGTCAAAACTTCGATAAATGAGGGGGGGCAGCGCATAAAACCTCTGTAACTTAAAAAATATGCAACCGAATTAAATAAAAATATCATTTTCCAGATGGGGGAGGGAGGGGGGTAGGGGGGAGGGGGAGGGAGGGGGGTAGGGGGTAGGGGGAGGGTGGGGGTAGGGGATGGGGAGGGGAGGGGAGGGGGGAGGGAGGGGGTAGTGGGGAGGGGGGAGGGAGGGGGAGGGGAGGGGGGAAGGGGGGAGGGAGGGGGACCTCCCCTTTTCCCGGTACCCCTCTTTCCCCGTTGGGCCCGTCCTCGTAGGGTTTCCATTGTAACCGGGAGGAGGGGAGGGAGGGAAGGGGGAGGGAGGGAGGAGGGAGGTGTGGAAGGAGGAGGGGAGGGGGAGGGAGGGGGAGGGGAGGGGGGAAGGGGAGGGGAGGGGGGAGGGAGAGGGGTAGGGTGAGGGGAGGGGGGAAGGGGAGAGGGAAGGGGAGGGAGCGGGACCTCCCCTTTTCCCAGTACCCCTCTTTCCCCGTTGGGCCCGTCCCCGTAGGGTTTCCATTGTAACCAGAAGGGGGGGAGGGAGGGTGGAAGGAGGGGGGAGGGGGAGAGGGATGGAAGGGTGGAGGGAGGGGGGAGGGATGGAGGGAAGGAGGGAGGGGGGTGTTAGGGGAGGAGGGGTGAGGGAGGTGGGGAGGGAGTTGGGGAGGAGGGGGGAGGGAGTGGGGATGGAGGTGGGAAGGAGTGGGGGGGAAGGGGTTGAGGGGGGAAGGGGGGGAGGGAGGGAATAGGGGCCCCATGCTGATCTGTGTTGGTTAAGTGACTTGCACAAATTTAAAAAACTGGCAGTTGCTTTTCGCAACAATGTTGCAACCATCTCACACAAGCATTGTGACGTCACAAGCTGAAGACCTTGAAAAAAAAGGTCAGAAAAAAAATTATGTAAATTTAAAGTAGTAAACACCCAATAGCAGCTGCTTGTCCATCGCGAGCTGATCTCTCATTGGTGCACGGGTGCCATTGTGACGTCACGCGCAGAAGCCCCTTCAAGAAAAGGGTTAGAAATGAGAAATTTAAACTTTAATATCTCTCTAGCTTTAAAAAGGTAGCTTCAATTTGAATGAAAGTACTTACAATAGTTGCCCAGGTTAATGGTGAATATGGCGGTACAAAAATCGTAGCGCTTTGGTGTACCGTCTTGGAGGAGTAGGGTTTGTAAGTTAAGCGTCAAGCAAAGACACTTCGGAATCTTCCGTACATACACACGGAATCTTCCGTACATACATACGAACGCAGAGTTTTAGTAGTATACTAGCACAAGTGTGCCCGTTGGGCCCGTCCTCGTAGGGTTTCCATTGTAACCGGGGGGAGGGGAGGGAGGGAAGGGGGAGGGAGGGAGGGGGTAGGGGGGAGGGGGAGGGAGGGGGGGAGGGAGGGGGGGAGGGAGGGGGACCTCCCCTTTTCCCAGTACCACTTTCCCCGTTGGGCCCGTCCTCGTAGGGTTTCCATTGTAACCGGGAGGAGGGGAGGGAGGGAAGGGGAGGAAGGGAGGAGGGAGGTGTGGAGGGAGGAGGGGAGGGGGAGGGAGGGTGGGAGGGGAGGGGGAAGGGGGGAGGGGGAGGGAGAGTGGAGGGAGGGGGGTAGGGGGGAGGTGGAGGGAGGGAGGAGGGAGGGGGGAGGGGAAGGGGGGAGGGAGGGGGACCTCCCCTTTTCCCAGTTCCCCTCTTTCCCCGTTGGGCCCGTCCTCGTAGGGTTTCCATTGTAACCGGGAGGATGGGAGTGAGGGAAGGGGGAGGGAGGGAGGAGGGAGGTGTGGAAGGAGGAGGGGAGGGGGAGGGAGGGGGGATGGGAGGGGGGAAGGGGGGGAGGGAGAGGGGAGGGGGGGGGGAGGGAGGGGGGAGGGAGGGGGAGGGAGGGGGAGGGGAGTGGGGAAGGGGGGAGGGAGCGGGACCTCCCCTTTTCCCAGTACCCCTCTTTCCCCTTTGGGCCCGTCCTCGGGTTTCCATTGTAACCGGGAGGAGGGGAGGGAGGGAAGGGGGAGGGAGGGAGGAGGGAGGTGTGGAGGGAGGAGGGGAGGGGGAGGGAGGGGGGGAGGGGAGGGGGGAAGGGGGGGAGGGGGAGGGAGAGGGGTAGGGGGGGAGGGGGAGGGAGGGGGAGGGGAGTGGGGAAGGGTGGGGGAGGGGGACCTCCCCTTTTCCCAGTACCCCTCTTTCCCCGTTGGGCCCGTCCTCTTAGGGTTTCCATTTTAACCGGGAGGAGGGGAGGGAGGGAAGAGGGAGGGAGGTGTGGAGGGAGGAGGGGAGGGGGAGGGGGGGGGGAAGGGGTGGGGGGATTGGAGGGGAAGGGGGGGAGGGAGAGGGGAGGGAGGGCGGTAGGGGGGGGAGGGATGGAGGGTGGAAGGGGGAGGGAGGGGGACCTCCCCTTTTCCCAGTACCCCTCTTTCCCCGTTGGGCCCGTCCCTATAGGGTTTCCATTGTAACCGGGAGGGGGGGAGGTAGGGTGGAAGGAGGTGGAGAGGGAGAGGGATGGAAGGGTGGAGGGAGGGGGTGAGGGATTGGGGGAGGGAGGGATGGAGGGAAGGAGGGAGGGGGGAGTTAGGGGGGAGGGTGAGGGAGGTGGGGTGGGAGGGGGGAGGGAGTTGGGGAGGGAGGGGGAGGACGGGGGGAGGGAGTGGGGATGGAGGTGGGAAGGAGGGGGGATGAAGGGGTTGAGGGGGGAAGGGGGACTCCCTTTTCCCAGTACCCCTCTTTCCCCGTTGGGCCCGTCGTCGTAGGGTTTCCATTGTAACCGGGAGGGGGGGAGGGAGGGAGGAGGGAGGTGTGGAGGGAGGAGGGGAGGGGGAGGGAGGGGGGAGGGGAGGGGGGAAGGGGGAGGGAAGGGGGAGGGGTAGGGGGAGGAGAGGGAGGGGATCTCCCCTTTTCCCAGTACCCCTCTTTCCCCGTTGGGTCCGTCCCCGTAGGGTTTCCATTGTAAACCGCGAGGGGGGAGGGAGGGTGGAAGGAGGGGGGAGGGGGAGAGGGATGGAAGGGTGGAGGGAGTCGGGGAGGGTGGGATGGAGTGAAGGAGGGAGGGGGGAGTTAGGGGCTGAGTGGTGATGGAGGTTGGGATTGAGGGGGGAGGGAGGTGGGGAGGGAGTGGGGATGGAAGGGTGGAGAGGGAGGAGAGGAGGGAGGGAAGGGGAGGGAGGGAGGAGAGAGGTGTGGAGGGATGAGGGGAGGGAGGGGGGAAGGGGAGGGGGGAAGGGGGGAAGGGGGAGGGAAAGGGGAGGGAGGGGGGATGGGATGGGGGTAGGGGGGAGGGAGGGGGACCTCCCCTTTTCCCGGTACCCCTCTTTCCCCGTTGGGCCCGTCCTCGTAGGGTTTCCATTGTAACCGGGAGGAGGGGAGGGAGGGAAGGGGGAGGGAGGGAGGAGGGAGGTGTGGAAGGAGGAGGGGAGGGGGAGGGGAGGGGAGGGGAGGGGGAAGGGAGGGGAGGGGGAGGGAGAGGGGTAGGGGGAGGGGAGGGGGGAAGGGGAGGGGGAAGGGGAGGGAGCGGACCTCCCTTTTCCAGTACCCCTCTTTCCCCGTTGGGCCCGTCCCCGTAGGGTTTCCATTGTAACCAGAAGGGGGGGAGGGAGGGTGGAAGGAGGGGGGAGGGGGAGAGGGATGGAAGGGTGGAGGGAGGGGGGAGGGATGGAGGGAAGGAGGGAGGGGGGGTGTTAGGGGAGGAGGGGTGAGGGAGGTGGGGAGGGAGTTGGGGAGGAGGGGGGGAGGGAGTGGGATGGAGGTGGGAAGGAGTGGGGGGGAAGGGGTTGAGGGGGGAAGGGGGGAGGGAGGGAATAGGGGCCCCATGCTGATCTGTGTAGGTTAAGTGACTTGCACAACTTTAAAAAACTGGCAGTTGCTTTTCGCAACAATGTTGCAACCATCTCACACAAGCATTGTGACGTCACAAGCTGAAGACCTTGAAAAAAAAGGTCAGAAAAAGATTATGTAAATTTAAAGTAGTAAACACCCAATAGCAGCTGCTTGTCCATCGCGAGCTGATCTCTCATTGGTGCACGGGTGCCATTGTGACGTCACGCGCAGAAGCCCTTCAAGAAAAGGGTTAGAAATGAGAAATTTAAACTTTAATATCTCTCTAGCTTTAAAAAGGTAGCTTCAATTTGAATGAAGTACTTACAATAGTTGCCCAGGTTAATGGTGAATATGGCGGTACAAAAATCGTAGCGCTTTGGTGTACCGTCTTGGAGGAGTAGGGTTTGTAAGTTAAGCGTCAAGCAAAGACACTTCGGAATCTTCCGTAAATACACACGGAATCTTCCGTACATACATACGAACGCAGAGTTTTAGTAGTATACTAGCACAAGTGTGCCCGTTGGGCCCCGTCCTCGTAGGGTTTCCATTGTAACCGGGGGAGGGGAGGGAGGGAAGGGGGAGGGAGGGAGGGGGTAGGGGGGAGGGGAGGAGGTGGGAGGGAGGGGGGGAGGGAGGGGGACCTCCCTTTTCCAGTACCACTTTCCCCGTTGGGCCCGTCCTCGTAGGGTTTCCATTGTAACCGGGAGGAGGGGAGGGAGGGAAGGGGAGGAAGGGAGGAGGAGGTGTGGAGGGAGGAGGGGAGGGGGAGGGAGGGTGGGAGGGGAGGGGGAAGGGGGGGAGGGGGAGGGAGAGTGGAGGGAGGGGGGTAGGGGGGAGGTGGAGGGAGGGAGGAGGGAGGGGGGAGGAAGGGGGGAGGGAGGGGGACCTCCCCTTTTCCAGTTCCCCTCTTTCCCCGTTGGGCCCGTCCTCGTAGGGTTTCCATTGTAACCGGGAGGATGGGAGTGAGGGAAGGGGGAGGGAGGGAGGAGGGAGGTGTGGAGGGAGGAGGGGAGGGGGATGGAGGGGAGGGGAGGGAGGAGGGGAGGGGGAAGGGGGAGGGAGAGGGGAGGGAGGGGGTAGGGGGGGGAGGGAGGGGGGAGGGAGGGGGAGGAGGGGGACCTCCACTTTTCCCAGTACCCCTCTTTCCCCGTTGGGCCCGTCCTCGTAGGGTTTCCTTTGTAACCGAGAGGAGGGGAGGGAGGGAAGGGAGTGGGAGGGAGGAGGGAGGTGTGGAGGGAGGAGGGGAGGGGGGAGGGGAGGGGAAGGGGGGAGGGAGAGGGGAGGGAGGGGGAGGGAGGGGGCACGTCTCCGTAGGGTTTCCATTGTAACCGGGAGGGGGGGAGGGAGGATGGAAAGAGCATCCCTCTCCCATCAGAACTGCCCCCTCCATCGACTCCTTTAAGTCCAGGCTCAAAACTTATTTCTACTCCCTAGCGTTTGAGGCTCATTGAGGAGGCGCTGTGAACTGTTTGTGTGCTACTGTATGTTTCATTTTTTTCCTTAGTACCTAATCAGATGTACAGCACTTTGGTCAACGTGGGTTGTTTTTAAATGTGCTATACAAATAAAATTGACTTTACTTGACAGCTTTTCGCAACAATGTAGCACAGGGGCATTGTGACGTCACACGCTGAATACCGCGGGGTGGGGAAGGGGGGTCAGCTCGAGTTCATCTCACAGGGGCATTGTGACATCACAATGAAGATTTATCCGCACCGCAGCGCCCCCCTTCTGTCAAAACTTCGATAAATGATGGGGGCAGCGCATAAAACCTCTGTAACTTAAAAAATATGCATCCGAATTAAATAAAAATATCATTTTCCAGATGGGGGAGGGAGGTGGGTAGGCGGGAGGGGGAGGGAGGGGGGTAGGGGGGAGGGGGAGGGTGGGGTTATGGGATGGGGGAGGGGAGGGGAGGGGGAGGGAGGGGGTAGTGGGGAGGGGGGAGGGAGGGGGAGGGGAGGGGGAAGGGGGGAGGAGGGGGACCTCCCCTTTTCCCAGTACCCCTCTTTCCCCCGTTGGGCCCGTCCTCGTAGGGTTTCCATTGTAACCAGGAGGAGGGGAGGGAGGAAGGGGGAGGGAGGGAGGAGGGAGGTGTGGAAGGAGGAGGGGAGGGGGAGGGAGGGGGGAGGGGAGGGGGAAGGGGGGGAGGGAGAGGGGAGGGAGGGGGGGAGGGAGGGGAGGGAGGGGGGAGGGGAGTGGGGAAGGGGGGAGGGAGGGGGGAGGGGAGTGGGGAAGGGGGGAGGGAGCGGGACCTCCCCTTTTCCCAGTACCCCTCTTTCCCCGTTGGGCCCGTCCTCGGGTTTCCATTGTAACCGGGAGGAGGGGAGGGAGGGAAGGGGGAGGGAGGGAGGAGGGAGGTGTGGAGGAGGAGGGGAGGGGGAGGGAGGGGGAGTGGAGGGGGAAGGGGGGGAGGGGGAGGGAGAGGGGTAGGGCGGGAGGGGGAGGGAGGGGGGAGGGGAGGGGAAGGGTGGGGGAGGGGGACCTCCCCTTTTCCAAGTACCCCTCTTTCCCCGTTGGGCCCGTCCTCGTAGGGTTTCCATTTTAATCGGGAGGAGGGGAGGGAGGGAAGAGGGAGGGAGGTGTGGAGGGAGGAGGGGAGGGGGAGGGAGGGGGGAAGGGGAGGGGGGATTGGAGGGGGGAAGGGGGGGAGGGAGAGGGGAGGGAGGGCGGTAGGGGGGGAGGGGGAGGGATGGAGGGTGGAAGGGGGAGGGAGGGGGACCTCCCCTTTTCCCAGTACCCCTCTTTCCCCGTTGGGCCCGTCCCCATAGGGTTTCCATTGTAACCGGGAGGGGGGGAGGTAGGGTGGAAGGAGGTGGAGGGGGAGAGGGATGGAAGGGTGGAGGGAGGGATGAGGGATTGGGGGAGGGAGGGATGGAGGGAAGGAGGGAGGGGGGGAGTTAGGGGAGGGGTGAGGGAGGTGGGGTGGGAGGGGGGAGGGAGTTGGGGAGGGAGGGGGAGGAGGGGGAGGGAGTGGGGATGGAGGTGGGAAGGAGGGGGGATGAAGGGGTTGAGGGGGGAAGGGGGACCTCCCCTTTTCCCAGTACCCCTCTTTCCCCGTTGGGCCCGTCGTCGTAGGGTTTCCATTGTAACCGGGAGGGGGGGAGGAGGGAGGAGGGAGGTGTGGAGGGAGGTGTGGAGGGAGGAGGGGAGGGGGAGGAGGTAGGAGGGGAGGGGGGAGGGGTGAAGGGGATGGGGGAAGAGGGGTAGGGGTAGGGGAGGGAGGGGGACCTCCCCTTTTCCCAGTACCCCTCTTTCCCCGTTGGGCCCGTCCCCGTAGGGTTTCCATTGTAACCGGGAGGGGGGGAGGGAGGGTGGAAGGAGGGGGAGGGGGAGAGGGGTGGAAGGGTGGAGGGAGGGTGGGAGGGAGTGGGGGAAGGAGGGGGGAGGGGGAGAGGGGTGGAAGGGTGGAGGGAGGGTGGGAGGGAGTGGGGGAGGGTCGGATGGAGGGAAGGAGGGACGGGTGAGATAGGGGCTGAGTGGTGATGGAGGTTGGGATTGAGGGGGGAGAGAGTGGGGATGGAGGTGGGAAGGAGGGGGGAGGAAGAGGTTGAGGGGGGAAGTGGGACCTCCCCTTTTCCCAGTACCCCTCTTTCCCCCACCACCAAGCCCCCACCGCAACGACCCCTGTTTTCCCCCTCCCCAGTCCCCATTCTCAGACCCCCCCCCATTCTCTTGGAATAAAAAAAAATACTTTAAAAAAAATAAGTGCTTTTTAATTGCCTGTTTTGAAACATTCGCGGTTAAGTGCTTTTTAAAAAAACATTCGCGGTTAAGTGCTGGTTTTGAAACATTCGCGGCTACTTAGTGCTTCTGTCAGTTGCTTTTCGAAACAATGTTGCAACCATCTCACACAAGCATTGTGACGTCACAATCTGAAGACCTTGAAAAAAAAGGTCAGAAAAAAAAATGTATATTTAAAACCTCTGTAAAGAGTAAACACCCAATAGCAGCTGCTTGTCCATCGCGAGCTGATCTCTCATTGGTGCACGGGTGCCATTGTGACGTCACACGCTGAAGCCCCTTCAAGAAAAGGGTTAGAAATGAAAAATTTAAACTTTAATATCTCTCTAGCTTAAAAAAGGTAGCTTCAATTTGAACGAAAGTACTTACAATTGTTGCCCAGGTTAATGGTGAATATGGCGGTACAAAAATCGTAGCGCTTTGGTGTACCGTCTTGGAGGAGTAGGGTTTTGTATGTTAAGCGTCAAGCAAAAACACTTCGGAATCTTCCGTACATACAAACGGAATGTTTGCATACATACATACGAACGCAGAGTTTTAGTAGTATACTAGACCGAGTGGCCCGTTGGGCCCGTCCTCGTAGGGTTTCCATTGTAACCGGGAGGGGAGGAAAGGGGGAGGGTTGGGGGAGGGAAGGGGGAGGGAGGAGGGGAGGGAGGGGGGGAGGGGAGGGGGGGAGGGGGGAGGGAGAGGGGAGGGAGGGGGGTAGGGGGGAGGGAGGGGGAGAGGGGGGGATGGGAGGGGGGAGGGGGAAGGGAGGAGGGAAGGGGGGGAGGGAGAGGGGAGGGAGGTGGGTAGGGGGGAGGGAGGGAGGGGGACCACCCCTTTTCCCAGTACCCCTCTTTCCCTGTTGGGCCCGTCCTCGTAGGGTTTCCATTGTAACCGGGAGGAGGGGAGGGCGGGAAGGGGGAGGGAGGGAAGAGGGAGGTGTGGAGGGAGGAGGGGAGGGGAGGGAGGGGGGAGGGGAGGGAGGGGGGTAGGGGGGAGGGGGAGGGAGGGGGAGAGAGAGGGGATGGGGGAGGGGAGGGGGAAGGGGGGAGGGAGGGGGACCTCCCCTTTTCCCAGTACTCCTCTTTCCCCGTTGGGCCCGTCCTCGTAGGGTTTCCATTGTAACCGGGATGGGAGGAAAGGGGGAGGGTTGGGGGAGGGAAGGGGGAGGGAGGAGGGGAGGGAGGGGGGAGGGGAGGGGGGGAGGGGGGAGGGAGACGGGAGGGAGGGGGGTAGGGGGGAGGGAGGGGGGAGAGGGGGGGATGGGAGGGGGGAGGGGGGAAGGGAGGAGGGTAGGGGGGGAGGGAGAGGGGAGGGAGGTGGGTAGGGGGGAGGGAGGGAGGGGGACCTCCCCTTTTCCCAGTACCCCTCTTTCCCCGTTGGGCCCGTCCTCGTAGGGTTTCCATTGTAACCGGGAGGAGGGGAGGGCGGGAAGGGGGAGGGAGGGAGGAGGGAGGTGTGGAGGGAGGAGGGGAGGGGAGGGAGGGGGGAGGGGAGGGAGGGGGGTAGGGGGGAGGGGGAGGGAGGGGGAGGGAGGGGGAGGGAGAGGGGAGGGGGGAGGGGATGGGGAAGGGGGGAGGGAGGGGGGAGGGAAGGGAACCTCCCCTTTTCCCAGTACCCCTCTTTCCCCGTTGGGCCCGTCCCCGTAGGGTTTCCATTGTAACCGGGAGGGGGGGAGGGAGGGTGGAAGAAGGGGGGAGGGGGGAGAGGGGTGGAAGGGTGGAGGGAGGGGGGAGGGAGTGGGGGAGGGTCGGATGGAGGGAAGGAGGGACGGGTGAGTTAGGGGCTGAGTGGTGATGGAGGTTGGGATTGAGGGGGGAGAGAGTGGGGATGGAGGTGGGAAGGAGGGGGGAGGAAGAGGTTGAGGGGGGAAGTGGGACCTCCCCTTTTCCCAGTACCCCTCTTTCCCCCACCACCAAGCCCCCACCGCAACGACCCCTGTTGTCCCCCTCCCCAGTCCCCATTCTCAGACCCCCCCCATTCTCTTGGAATAAAAAAAAATACTTTAAAAAAAATAAGTGCTTTTTAATTGCTTGTTTTGAAACATTCGCGGTTAAGTGCTTTTTTAAAAAACATTCGCGGTTAAGTGCTGGTTTTGAAACATTCGCGGCTACTTCTGTCAGCTGCTTTTCGAAACAATGTTGCAACCATCTCACACAAGCATTGGGAGGATGGGAGGGAGGGAAGGAGAGGAAGGGAGGAGGGAGGTGTGGAGGGAGGAGGGGAGGGAGGGGGGAAGGGGAGGGGGGGAAGGGGGCGGGAGAGGGGAGGGAGGGGGGATGGGATGGGGAAGGGGGGAGTGAGGGGGACCTCCCCTTTTCCCAGTACCCCTCTTTCCCCGTTGGGCCCGTCCTCGTAGGGTTTCCATTGTAACCGGGAGGAGGGGAGGGAGGGAAGGGGGAGGGAGGGAGGAGGGAGGTGTGGAGGGAGGGGAGGGGGAGGGAGGGGGGAGGGGAGGGGGGAAGGGGGGGGAGGGGGGAGGGAGAGGGGGAGGGAGGGGGGAGGGGGGTGAGGGGGAGGGAGAGGGGTAGGGGGGGAGGGGAGGGGGAAGGGGAGGGAGGGGGACCTCCCCTTTTCCCAGTACCCCTCTTTCCCCGTTGGGCCCGTCCTCGTAGGGTTTCCATTGTAACCGGGAGGAGGGAAGGGAGGGAAGGGGGAGGGAGGGAGGTGTGGAGGGTGGAGGGGAGGGGAGGGGGGAGGGAGTGGGGATGGAGGTGGGAAGGAGGGGGGATGAAGGGGTTGAGGGGGAAGGGGGACCTCCCCTTTTCCCAGTACCCCTCTTTCCCCGTTGGGCCCGTCCTCGAAGGGTTTCCTTTGTAACCGGGAGGGGGGGAGGGAGGGAGGAGGGAGGTGTGGAGGGTGGTGTGGAGGGAGGAGGGGAGGGGGAGGCAGGGGGGGGAAGGGGAGTGGGGAAGGGGGAGGGAAGGGGGAGGGGGTAGGGGAGGCGAGGGAGGGGGATCTCCCCTTTTCCCAGTACCCCTCTTTCCCCGTTGGGCCCGTCTCCGTAGGGTTTCCATTGTAACCGGGAGGGGGGGAGGGAGGGTGGAAGGAGGGGGGAGGGGGAGAGGGATGGAAGGGTGGAGGGAGGGGGGAGGGAGTGGGGGAGGGTGGGATGGAGGGAAGGAGGGAGGGGGGAGTTAGGAGCTGAGTGGTGATGGAGGTTGGGATTGAGGGGGAGGGAGGGGGGGAGGGAGTGGGGATGGAGGTGGGAAGGAGGGGGGAGGAAGGGGTTGAGGGGGAAGGGGGACCTCCCCTTTTCCCAGTACACCTCTTTCCCCGTTGGGCCCGTCCTCGTAGGGTTTCCTTTGTAACCGGGAGGGGGGGAGGCAGGGAGGAGGGAGGTGTGGAGGGAGGTGTGGAGGGAGGAGGGGAGGGGGAGGCAGGGGGGGGGAGGGAGGGGGGAAGGGGAGTGGGGAAGGGGGAGGGAAGGGGGGAGGGGGTAGGGGGAGGCGAGGGAGGGGGATCTCCCCTTTTCCCAGTACCCCTCTTTCCCCGTTGGGCCCGTCTCCGTAGGGTTTCCATTGTAACCGGGAGGGGGGGAGGGAGGGTGGAAGGAGGGGGAGGGGGAGAGGGATGGAAGGGTGGAGGGAGGGGGGAGGGAGTGGGGGAGGGTGGGATGGAGGGAAGGAGGGAGGGGGGAGTTAGGAGCTGAGTGGTGATGGAGGTTGGGATTGAGGGGGAGGGAGGGGGGGAGGGAGTGGGGATGGAGGTGGGAAGGAGGGGGGAGGAAGGGGTTGAGGGGGGAAGTGGGACCTCCCCTTTTCCCAGTACCCCTCTTTCCCCCATCACCAAGCCCCCTCCGCAACGACCCCTGTTGTCCCCCTCCCCAGTCCCCATTCTCAGACCCCCCCATTCTCTCTCTCCCCCAGACACACTCTCAGTGCTTTTTTCGAAACACTTGCCCCGGTGGCCCACGAGCATAGGGGCCCAATGCTGATCTGTGTATGTTAAGTGACTTGCAATAAAAAAAAATACTTTAAAAAAAGATAAGTGCTTTTTAAGTGCTTGTTTTGAAACATTCGCGGTCACATAGTGCTTCTCACTGCGATCTGTTAGTGGTGCTTTTCGAAACAATGTAGCACCCATCTCAAACAAGCATTGGGAGGATGGGAGGGAGGGAAGGGGAGGGAGGGAGGAGAGAGGTGTGGAGGGATGAGAGGAGGGAGGGGGGAAGGGGGGAAGGGGGAGGGAAAGGGGAGGGAGGGGGGATGGGATGGGGGAAGGGGGAGGGAGGGGGACCTCCCCTTTTCCCAGTACCCCTCTTTCCCCGTTGGGCCCGTCCTCGTAGGGTTTCCATTGTAACCGGGAGGAGGGGAGGGAGGGAAGGGGGAGGGAGGGAGGAGGGAGGTTTGGAGGGAGGAGGGGAGGGGGAGGGAGGGGGGAGGGGAGGGGGGAAGGGGGGGAGGGGGGAGGGAGCGGGGTAGGGGGGAGGGGAGCGGGGAAGGGGAGGGGGAAGGGGAGGGAGGCGGACCTCCCCTTTTCCCAGTACCCCTCTTTCCCCGTTGGGCCCGTCCCCGTAGGGTTTCCATTGTAACCAGAAGGGGGGAGGGAGGGTGGAAGGAGGGGGGAGGGGGAGAGGGATGGAAGGGTGGAGGGAGGGGGGAGGGATGGAGGGAAGGAGGGAGGGGGGGATGTTAGGGGAGGAGGGGTGAGGGAGGTCGGGAGGGAGTTGGGGAGGAGGGGGGGAGGGAGTGGGGATGGAGGTGGGAAGGAGTGGGGAGGAAGGGGTTGAGGGGGGAAGGGGGGGAGGGAGGGAATAGGGGCCCCATGCTGATCTGTGTATGTTAAGTGACTTGCACAACTTTAAAAAACTGGCAGTTGCTTTTCGCAACAATGTTGCAACCATCTCACACAAGCATTGTGACGTCACAAGCTGAAGACCTTGAAAAAAAAGGTCAGAAAAAAAATGATGTAAATTTAAAGTAGTAAACACCCAATAGCAGCTGCTTGTCCATCGCGAGCTGATCTCTCATTGGTGCACGGGTGCCATTGTGACGTCACGCGCTGAAGCCCCTTCAAGAAAAGGGATAGAAATGAGAAATTTAAACTTTAATATCTCTCTAGCTTTAAAAAGGTAGCTTCAATTTGAACGAAAGTACTTACAATAGTTGCCCATGTTAATGGTGAATACGGCGGTACAAAAATCGTAGCGCTTTGGTGTACCGTCTTGGAGGAGTAGGGTTTGTAAGTTAAGCGTCAAGCAAAGACACTTCGGAATCTTCCGTACATACACACGGAATCTTCCGTACATACATACGAACGCAGAGTTTTAGTAGTATACTAGACCGAGTGGGCCCGTTGGGCCCGTCCTCGTAGGGTTTCCATTGTAACCGGGAGGGGAGGAAAGGGGGAGGGTTGGGGGAGGGAAGGGGGAGGGAGGAGGGGAGGGAAGGGGGTAGGGGGGAGGGAGGGGGGAGAGGGAGGGGATGGGAGGGGGGAGGGGAGGGGGGAAGGGAGGAGGGAAGGGGGGGAGGGAGAGGGGAGGGAGGTGGGTAGGGGGGAGGGAGGGAGGGGGGACCTCCCCTTTTCCCAGTACCCCTCTTTCCCCGTTGGGCCCGTCCTCGTAGGGTTTCCATTGTAACCGGGAGGAGGGGAGGGCGGGAAGGGGGAGGGAGGGAGGAGGGAGGTGTGGAAGGAGGAGGGGAGGGGAGGGAGGGGGGAGGGGAGGGAGGGGGGGAGGGGGGAGGGGGAGGGAGGGGGAGGGAGAGGGGAGGGGGGAGGGGAGGGGGAAGGGGGGAGGGAGGGGGACCTCCCCTTTTCCCAGTACTCCTCTTTCCCCGTTGGGCCCGTCCTCGTAGGGTTTCAAGGAGGGGGGAGAGGGATGGAAGGGTGGAGGGAGTGGGGTAGGGATTGGGGAGGGAGTGATGGAGGGAAGGAGGGAGGGGGGAGTTAAGGGGGAGGGGGGAGGGAGGGGGGAGGGAGTTGGGGAGGGAGGGGGGAGGAAGGGGGAGGGAGTGGGGATGGAGGTGGGAAGGAGGGGGGATGAAGGGGTTGAGGGGGGAAGGGGGACCTCCCCTTTTCCCAGTACCCCTCTTTCCCCGTTGGGCCCGTCCTCATAGGGTTTCCATTGTAACCGGGAGGGGGGAGGGAGGGAGGAGGGAGGTGTGGAGGGAGGAGGGGAGGGGGAGGGAGGGGGGGAGGGGAGGGGGAGGGGGGAATGGGGGAGGGGGAGGGGAGGGGGGGAGGGGGATGGAGGGGGATCTCCTCTTTTCCCAGTACCCCTCTTTCCCCGTTGGGCCGTCCCCGTAGGGTTTCCATTGTAACCGGGAGGGGGGAGGGAGGGTGGAAGGAGGGGGGAGGGGAGAGGGATGGAAGGGTGGAGGGAGGGGGGGGAGGGAGTGGGGGAGGGTGAGATGGAGGGAAGGAGGGAGGGGGGGAGTTAGGGGCTGAGTGGTGATGAAGGTTGGGATTGAGGGGGAGGGATGGGGGGAGCGAGTGGGGATGGAGGTGGGAAGGAGGGGGGAGGAAGGGGTTGAGGGGGGAAGTGGGACCTCCCCTTTTCCCAGTACCCCTCTTTCCCCCACCACCAAGCCCCCTCCGCAACGACCCCTGTTGTCCCCCTCCCCAGTCCCATTCTCAGACCCCCCCCATTCTCTCTCTCCCCCAGACACACTCTCAGTGCTTTTTTCGAAACACTTGCCCCGGTGGCCCACGAGCATAGGGGCCCAATGCTGATCTGTGTATGTTAAGTGACTTGCAATAAAAAAAAACACTTTAAAAAAAGATAAGTGCTTTTTAAGTGCTTGTTTTGAAACATTTGCGGTCACATAGTGCTTCTCACTGCGATCTGTTAGTGGTGCTTTTCGAAACAATGTAGCACCCATCTCAACAAGCATTGGGACGATGGGAGGGAGGGAAGGGAGGGAGGGGAGGAGAGAGGTGTGGAGGGAGGGGGGGAAGGGGAGGGGGGGAACGGGGGGAAGGGGGAGGGAGAGGGGAGGGAGGGGGGATGGGATGGGGAAGGGGGAGGGAGGGGGACCTCCCCTTTTCCCAGTACCCCTCTTTCCCCGTTGGGCCCGTCCTCGTAGGGTTTCCATTGTAACCGGGAGGAGGGGAGGGAGGGAGGCGTGGAGGGAGGAGGGGAGGGGGGGAGTGGAGGGGGGAAGGGGGGAGGGAGAGGGTTAGGGGGGAGGGGGAGGGGGGAGGGGAGGGGGGAAGGGGAGGGAGGGGGACCTCCCCTTTTCCCAGTACCCCCTCTTTCCCCGTTGGGCCCGTCCCCGTAGGGTTTCCTTTGTAACCAGAAGGGGGGGAGGGAGGGTGGAAGGAGGGGGAGGGGGAGAGGGATGGAAGGGTGGAGGGAGGGGGGGGGAGGATGGAGGAAGGAGGGAGGGGGGAGTTAGGGGAGGAGGGGTGAGGGAGATGGGGAGGGAGTTGGGGAGGAGGGGGGGAGGGAGTGGGGATGGAGGTGGGAAGGAGTGGGGAGGAAGGGGTTGAGGGGGGAAGGGGGGGAGGGAGGGAATAGGGGCCCCATGCTGATCTGTGTATGTTAAGTGACTTGCACAACTTTAAAAAACTGGCAGTTGCTTTTCGCAACAATGTTGCAACAATCTCACACAAGCATTGTGACGTCACAGGCTGAAGATGTAAATTTAAAACCGAGCTGATCTCTCATTGGTGCACGGGTGCCATTGTGACATCACGCGCTGAAGCCCCTTCAAGAAAAGGGTTAGAAATGAAAATTAAACTTTAATATCTCTCTAGCTTTAAAAAGGTAGCTTCAATTTGAACGAAAGTACTTACAATAGTTGCCCAGGTTAATGGTGAATATGGCGGTACAAAAATCGTAGCGCTTGGTGTACCGTCTGGGAGGAGTAGGGTTTGTAAGTTATATGGACAGAAACTCTTCGGAATCTTCCGTACATACACACATACATACGGAATGTTGGACCGCAGAGTTTTAGTAGTATATAGATAGATAGATAGATAGATAGACTAGCACAAGTGTGCCGTTGGGCCCGTCCACGTAGGGTTTCCATTGTAACCGGGAGGGGAGTGGGGGTAGGAAGGGGGAGGGAGGGAGGATGGGAGGGGGAGGGAGGGGGAGGGGGGACGGAGACGGTAGGGAGGGGGTGGGGGGGAGGGGGAGGGAGGGGGAAGGAGGGGGAAGGGGAGGGAGGGGGAAGGAGGGGGGAAGGGGGGAGGGAGGGGGACCTCCCCTTTTCCCAGTACCCCTCTTTCCCCGTTGGGCCCGTCCTCGTAGGGTTTCCATTGTAACCGGGAGGCGGGGAGGAGGGGGGAGGGAGGGAGGAGGGAGGTGTGGATGGAGGAGGGGAGGGGGAGGGAGGGGGGGAGCGGAGGGGGAAGGGGGGAGGGGAGGGAGGAAGGGGGGTGGGGGAAGGGGGTGGAGGTGGAGGGGAGGGGGAGGGGAGGGAGGAAGGGGGGAGGGAGGGGGACCTCCCCTTTTCCCAGTACCCCTCTTTCCCCATTGGGACCGTCCCCGTAGGGTTTCCATTGTAACCGGAGGGGGGGAGGGAGGGTGGAAGGAGGGGGAGAGGGATGAAAGGGTGGAGGGAGGGGGCTAGGATGGAGGGAAGGAGGGAGGTGGGGAGTTAGGGGGGGAGGGGAGTAAGGGGGGAGGGGTGAGGGATGTGGGGACGGAGGGGGGAGGAGTTGTGGAGGAGGGGGGAGGGAGTGGGGATGGAGGTGGCAAGGAGGGGGGAGGAAGGGGTTGAGGGGTGACGGGGGACCTCCCCTTTTCCCAGTACACCTCTTTCCCCCACCACCAAGCCCCCTCCGCAACGACCCCTGTTGTCCCCCTCCCCAGTCCCCATTCTCAGACCCCCCCCATTCTCTCTCTCCCCCCCCCATTCTCTCTCTCCCCCAGACACACTCTGTGCTTTTTTCGAAACACTTGCCCCGGTGGCCCACGAGCATAGGGGCCCCATGCTGATCTGTGTATGTTAAGTGACTTGCAATAACAAAAAAACGCTACTTTAAAACAATTAGTGCTTTTTGGCAACATTCCCGGTGACTAAGTGCTTCTCACGGCGACCTTTTTATTGCTTTTCGAAACAATGTAGCACCCATCTCGCACAAGCATTGTGACGTCACAACCTGAAGACTTTTTAAAAAAAGGTCAGAAATAAAACGTGACCACCCGTTTTCCCAGTACCCCTCTTTCCCCGTTGGGCCCGTCCTCGTAGGGTTTCCATTGTAACCGGGAGGCGGGGAGGGAGGGAGGAGGGAGGTGTGGAGGGAGGAGGGGAGGGAAGGGGGGGGAGGGGGGAAGGGGGGAGGGGGGAGGAGGGAAGGGGGGTGGGAGGGGGGAGGGAGGGGGACCTCCCCTTTTCCCAGTACCGCTCTTTCCCCGTTGGGCCCGTCCTCGTAGGGTTTCCATTGTAACCGGGAGGCGGGGAGGGAGTAGGGGAGGGGGGTGGAGGGGGGAGTGGAGGGGGAAGGGGTGGGGAGGGGAGGTGGGAAGGGGGGGAGGGGGAAGGGGGGGAGGTGGAGGGAGGGAGGGGGGAAGGGGGGGAGGGAGGGGGACCTCCCTTTTTCCCAGTACCCCCCCTTTTCCCAGTACCCCTCTTTCCCCGTTGGGCCCGTCCCCGAGGGGTGAGGGAGGTGGGGAGGGATGGGGAGGGAGTTGGGGAGGAGGGGGGGAGGGAGTGGGGATGGAGGAGGAATGGAGTGGGGAGGAAGGGGTTGAGGGGGGGAAGGGGGACCTCCCCTTTCTTTTTTCGAAACACTTGCCCCGTTGGCCCACGAGCATAGGGCCCCCATGCTGATCTGTGTATGTTAAGTGACTTGCAATAAAAATCACAACTTTAAAAAACAATCAGCTGCTTTTCGCAACCATGTTGCACCCATCTCACACAAGCATTGTGACGTCACAAGCTGAAGACCTTGGGAAAAAAAGGTTAAAAATAAAAAGATGTAAATTTGTAAAGAGTAGACACCCAATAGCAGCTGCTTGTCCATTGTGACGTCACACGCTGAAGGGGGAGGAAGGGGGGTCAGCTCGAGCTCATCTCACAGGGGCATTGTGACATCACACGCTGAAGACTAAATCTGCACCTGAAAAGGGGGGGGGGGCGGGCAGCGCTTTAAACCTCTGTAACTTAAAAAATATGCGACCAAATTAAATGAAAATATCACGGCCGAGCGAGCGCGAGATTGGCAATTGAGGCGGTGCGAAAACCGTGGCGCTACGGTCCGCCTTTTTTCCGTAATCGATGTTACGTACGGTTCAGGTCATTCCCAAAAATATATATTTATATATCTACATAACACAAGATCTGAGTTTTAATAGTATAATAGCACAAGTGTGCCCGTTGGGCCCGTCCTCGTAGGGTTTCCATTGTAACCGGGAGGGGAGTGGGGGGAGGGAAGGGGGAGGGAGGAGGGAGGTGTGGAGGGGAGGGGAGGGGGAGGGGAGGGGGGAAGGAGGAGGGAAGGGGGGGAGGGAGAGGGGAGGGAGGGGTAGGGGGGAGGGGGGTAGGGGGGAGGGGGGAGGGAGGGGGACCTCCCCTTTTCCCAGTACCCCTCTTTCCCCGTTGGGCCCGTCCTCGTAGGGTTTCCATTGTAACCGGGAGGAGGGGAGGGAGGGAAGAGGGAGGGAGGGAAGAGGGAGGTGTGGAGGGAGGAGGGGAGGGGAGGGAAGGGGGGAGGGGAGGGAGGGGGGTAGGGGGGGGGAGGGAGGGGAGGGGGGAGGGGAGGGGGAAGGGGGGAGGGAGGGGGAACTCCCCTTTTCCAGTACCCCTCTTTCCCCGTTGGGCCCGTCCTCGTAGGGTTTCAATTGTAACGGGGAGGGGGGAGGGTGGGTGGAAGGAGGGGGGAGGGGGAGAGGGATGGAAGGGTGGAGGGAGGGGGGAGGGATTGGGGGAGGGAGGGATGGAGGAAGGAGGGAGGGGGGGAGTTAGGGGGAGGGAGGGGGGAGGGAGTTGGGGAGGGAGGGGTAGGAGGGCGGGAGGGAGTGGGGATGGGAGGTGGAAGGAGGGGGGATGAAGGGGTTGAGGGGGGAAGGGGGACCTCCCCTTTTCCCAGTACCCCTCTTTCCCCGTTGGGCCCGTCCTCGTAGGGTTTCCATTGTAACCGGGAGGGGGAGGGAGGGAGGTGTGGAGGAGGAGGGGAGGGGGAGGGAGGGGGGAGGGAGGGGGGAAGGGGAGGGGGAAGGGGAGGGGGGAACGGGGGAGGGAAGGGGAGGGGGAGGGAGGGGGATCTCCCCTTTTCCCAGTACCCCTCTTTCCCCGTTGGGCCCGTCCCCATAGGGTATCATTGTAACCGGGAGGGGGAGGGAGGGTGGAAGGAGGGGGGAGGGGGAGAGGGATGGAAGGGTGGAGGGAGGGGGAGGGAGTGGGGGAGGGTGGGATGGAGGGAAGGAGGGAGGGGAGTTAGGGCTGAGTGGTGATGGAGGTTGGGATTGAGGGGGGAGGGAGGGGGGGAGGGAGTGGGGATGGAGGTGGGAAGGAGGGGGGAGGAAGGGGTTGAGGGGGGAAGTGGGACCTCCCCTTTTCCCAGTACCCCTCTTTCCCCCCACCACCAAGCCCCCCTCCGCAACGACCCCTGTTGTCCCCCACCCCAGTCCCCATTCTCAGACCCCCCCCCCATTCTCTCTCTCCCCCAGACACACTCTCAGTGCTTTTTTCGAAACACTTGCCCCGGTGGCCCACGAGCATAGGGGCCCAATGCTGATCTCTGTATGTTAAGTGACTTGCAATAAAAAAAAATACTTTAAAAAAAGATAAGTGCTTTTTCAGTGCTTGTTTTGAAACATTTGCGGTCACATAATGATTCTCACTGCGATCTGTTAGTGTGCTTTTCGAAAACAATGGTAGCACCCATCTCAAACAAGCATTGGGAGGATGGGAGGGAGGGAAGGGGAGGGTGGAGAGAGGTGTGGAGGGAGGAGGGGTGGGAGGGGGGGAAGGGGAGGGGGGAAGGGCGGAAGGGGGAGGGAGAGGGGAGGGAGGGGGATGGGATGGGGGAAGGGGGGAGGGAGGGGGACCTCCCCTTTTCCCAGTACCCCTCTTTCCCCGTTGGGCCCGTCCTCGTAGGGTTTCCATTGTAACCGGGAGGAGGGGAGGGAGGGAGGAGAAGGGGCGGGAGGGAGGAGGGAGTTGTGGAGGGAGGAGGGGAGGGGGAGGGAGGGGAGGGGGAAGGGGGGGAGGGGGAGGGAGAGGCGTAGGGGGGAGGGGGGAGGGGAGGGGGGAAGGGGAGGGAGGGGGACCTCCCCTTTTCCCAGTACCCCTCTTTCCCCGTTGGGCCCGTCCCCGTAGGGTTTCCATTGTAACCAGAAGGGGGGGAGGGAGGGTGGAAGGAGGGGGAGGGGGAGAGGGATGGAAGGGTGGAGGGAGGGGGGGAGGGATGGAGGGAAGGAGGGAGGGGGGAGTTAGGGGAGGAGGGGTGAGGGAGGTGGGGAGGGAGTTGGGGAGGAGGGGAGGAGGGAGGGTGGAAGGAGGGGGGAGGGGGAGAGGGATGGAAGGGTGGAGGAGTGGGGGAGGGATGGAGGGAAGGAGGGAGGGGGGAGTTAGAGGAGGAGGGGTGTGGGAGGTGGGGAGGGAGTTGGGGAGGAGGGGGGGAGGGTGTGGGGATGGAGGTGGGAAGGAGTGGGGAGGAAGGGGTTGAGGGGGGAACGTGGGGGGAGGGAGGGAATAGGGGCCCCATGCTGATCTGTGTATGTTAAGTGACTTGCACAACTTTAAAAAACTGGCAGTTGCTTTTCGCAACAATGTTGCAACCATCTCACACAAGCATTGTGACGTCACAAGCTGAAGACCTTGAAGAAAAGGTCAGGAAAATAAGTATGTAAATTTAAAACCTCTGTAAAGAGTAAACACCCAATAGCAGCTGCTTGTCCATCGCGAGCTGATCTCTCATTGGTGCACGGGTGCCATTGTGACGTCACACGCTGAAGCCCCTTCAAGAAAAGGGTTAGAAATGAAAATTTTAAACTTTAATATCCCTCTAGCTTTAAAAAGGTAGCTTCAATTTGAATGAAAGTACTTACAATAGTTGCCCAGTTAATGGTGAATATGGCGGTACAAAAAATCGTAGCGCTTTGGTGTACCGTCTTGGAGGAGTAGGGTTTGTAAGTTAAGCGTCAAGCAAAGACACTTCGGAATCTTCCGTACATACATACGGAATGTTTACATACATACATACGAACGCAGAGTTTTAGTAGTATATAGATAGATAGACTAGCACAAGTGTGCCCGTTGGGCCCGTCCAACCGGGGGGAGGGGAGGGAGGGAAGGGGAGGAAGGGAGGAGGGAGGTGTGGAGGGAGGAGGGGAGGGGGAGGGAGGGTGGGAGGGGAGGGGGAAGGGGGGGAGGGGGAGGGAGAGTGGAGGGAGGGGGGTAGGGGGGAGGTGGAGGGAGGGAGGAGGGAGGGGGAGGGGAAGGGGGGAGGGAGGGGGACCTCCCCTTTTCCCAGTACCCCTCTTTCCCCGTTGGGCCCGTCCTCGTAGGGTTTCCATTGTAACCGGGAGGAGGGGAGGGAGGGAAGGTGGAGGGAGGGAAGAGGGAGGTGTGGAGGGATGAGGGGAGGAGAGGGAGGGGGAGGGGAGGGAGGGGGGTATGGGGGGAGGGGGAGGGAGGGGGAGGGGAGGGGGAGGGGAGGGGGAAGGGAGGGGGAAGGGAGGGGGACCTCCCCTTTTCCCAGTACCCCTCTTTCCCCGTTGGGCCCGTCCTCACAGGGTTTCAATTGTAACCGGGAGTGGGGGAGGGAGGGTGGAAGGAGGGGGGAGGGGGAGAGGGATGGAAGGGTGGAGGGAGGGGGGAGCGGTTGGGGGAGGGAGGGATAGAGGGAAGGAGGGAGGGGGGCAGTTAGGGGGGAGGGGGGAGGGAGGGGGGAGGGAGTTGGGGAGGGAGGGGGAGGAGGGGGGGAGGGAGTGGGGATGGAGGTGGGAAGGAGGGGGGATGAAGGGGTTGAGGGGGGAAGGGGGACCTCCCCTTTTCCCAGTACCCCTCTTTCCCCGTTGGGCCCGTCCTCGTAGGGTTTCCATTGTAACCGGGAGGGGGGATGGAGGGAGGAGGGAGGTGTGGAGGGAGGAGGGGAGGGGGAGGGAGGGGGGAAGGAATGGGGAAGGGGGAGGGAAGGGGGTAGGGGGGAGGGGAAGGAGGGGGATCTCCCCTTTTCCCAGTACCCCTCTTTCCCCGTTGGGCCCGTCCCCGTAGGGTTTCCATTGTAACCGGGAGGGGGGAGGGAGGGTGGAAGGAGGGGGGAGGGGGGAGAGGGATGGAAGGGTGGAGGGAGAGGGGAGGGAGTGGGGGAGGGTGGGATGTAGGGAAGGAGGGAGGGGGGGAGTTAGGGGCTGAGTGGTGATGGAGGTTGGGATTGAGGGGGGAGGGAGGGGGGGAGGGAGTGGGGAAGGAGGTGGGAAGGAGGGGGGAGGAAGGGGTTGAGGGGGGAAGTGGGACCTCCCCTTTTCCCAGTACCCCTCTTTCCCCCACCACCAAGCCCCCTCCGCAACGACCCCTGTTGTCCCCCTCCCCAGTCCCCATTCTCAGACCCCCCCATTCTCTCTCTCCCCCAGACACACTCTCAGTGCTTTTTTCGAAACACTTGCCCCGGTGGCTGATCAGCCCAATGCTGATCTGTGTATGTTAAGTGACTTGCAATAAAAAAAATACTTTAAAAAAAGATAAGTGCTTTTTAAGTGCTTGTTTTGAAACATTCGCGGTCACATAGTGCTTCTCACTGCGATCTGTTAGTGGTGCTTTTCGAAACAATGTAGCACCCATCTCAAACAAGCATTGGGAGGATGGGAGGGAGGGAAGGGGAGGGAGGGAGGTGGGAGGTGTGGAGGGAGGAGGGGAGGGAGGGGGGAAGGGGAGGGGGGGAAGGGGGGAAGGGGGAGGGAGAGGGGAGGGAGGGGGATGGGATGGGGGAAGGGGGGAGGGAGGGGGACCTCCCCTTTTCCCAGTACCGCTCTTTCCCCGTTGGGCCCGTCCTCGTAGGGTTTCCATTGTAACCGGGAGGAGGGGAGGGAGGGAAGGGGGAGGGAGGGAGGAGGGAGGTGTGGAGGGAGGAGGGGAGGGGGAGGGAGGGGGGAGGGGAGGGGGGAAGGGGGGAGGGGGGTGGGCGAGGGGTAGTGGGGAGGGGGAGGGGGGAGGGGAGGGGGAAGGGGGGGAGGGAGGGGGACCTCCCCTTTTCCCATTACCACTCTTTCCCCGTTGGGCCCGTCCTAATAGGGTTTCCATTGTAACCGGCAGGAGGGGAGGGAGGGAAGGGGGAGGGAGGGAGCAGGGAGGTGTAGAGGGAGGAGTGGAGGGGGAGGGAGGAGGGGAGGGTGAAGGGAGGGAGGGGGGAGGGGAGGGAGGGGGGAAGGGGGAGGGAGGGGGACCTCCCCTTTTCCCAGTACCCCTCTTTCCCCGTTGGGCCCGTCCCCGTAGGGTTTCCATTGTAACCAGAAGGGGGGAGGGAGGGTGGAAGGAGGGGGGAGGGGGCGAGGGATGGAAGGGTGGAGGGAGGGGGAGAGGGATGGAAGGGTGGAGGGAGGGGGGGAGGGATGCAGGGAAGGTGGGAGGGGGGAGTTAGGGGAGGAGGGGTGAGGGAGGTGGGGAGGGAGTTGGGGAGGAGGGGGGAGGGAGTGGGGATGGAGGTGAGAAGGAGTGGGGTGGAAGGGGTTGAGGGGGGGAGGGGGGGAGGGAGGGAATAGGGGCCCCATGCTGATCTGTGTATGTTAAGTGACTTGCACAACTTTAAAAAACTGGCAGTTGCTTTTCGCAACAATGTTGCAACCATCTCACACAAGCATTGTGACGTCACAAGCTGAAGACCTTGAAAAAAAAGGTCAGAAAAAAATTATGTAAATTTAAAACCTCTGTAAAGAGTAAACACCCAATAGCAGCTGCTTGTCCATCGCGAGCTGATCTCTCATTGGTGCACGGGTGCCATTGTGACGTCACACGCTGAAGCCCCTTCAAGAAAAGGGTTAGAAATGAAAAATTTAAACTTTAATATCTCTCTAGCTTTAAAAAGGTAGCTTCAATTTGAATGAAAGTACTTACAATAGTTGGCCAGGATAATGGTGAATATGGCGGTACAAAAATCGTAGCGCTTTGGTGTACCGTCTTGGAGGAGTAGGGTTTGTAAGTTTAGCGTCAAGCAAAGACACTTCGGAATCTTCCGTACATACACACGGAATGTTTGCATACATACACACGAACGTCAGAGTTTTAGTAGTATACTAGACCGAGTGGGCCCGTTGGGCCCGTCCTCGTAGGGTTTCCATTGTAACCGGGAGGGGAGGAAAGGGGGAGGGTTGGGGGAGGGAAGGGGGAGGGAGGAGGGAGGGAGGGGGGAGGGGAGGGGGAGGGAGAGGGGAGGGAGGGGGTAGGGGGAGGGAGGGGGAGAGGGGGGGATGGGAGGGGGGAGGGGAGGGGGGAAGGGAGGAGGGAAGGGGGGGAGGGAGAGGGGAGGGAGGTGGGTAGGGGGGAGGGAGGGAGGGGGGACCTCCCCTTTTCCCAGTACCCCTCTTTCCCCGTTGGGCCCGTCCTCGTAGGGTTTCCATTGTAACCGGGAGGAGGGGAGAAGGGAAGGGGGAGGGAGGGAGGAGGGAGGTGTGGAGGGAGGAGGGGAGGGGAGGGGAGGGAGGGGGAGGGGGGGAGGAGGGAAGGGGGGAAGGGGGAGGGAGAGGGGAGGGAGGGGGATGGGATGGGGGAAGGGGGGAGGGAGGGGGGATGGAGGGGGACCTCCCCTTTTCCCAGTACTCCTCTTTCCCCGTTGGGCCCGTCCTTGTAGGGTTTCAATTGTAACCGGGAGGGGGGGAGGGAGGGTGGAAGGAGGGGGGAGAGGGATGAAGGGTGGAGGTAGGGAAGGAGGGATTGGGGAGGGAGGGATGGAGGGAGGGGGGAGTTAGGGGGGAGGGGGGAGGGAGGGGGGAGGGAGTTGGGGAGGGAGGGGGAGGAGGGGGGGGGAGGGAGTGGGGATGGAGGTGGGAAGGAGGGGGGATGAAGGGGTTGAGGGGGGAAGGGGGACCTCCCCTTTTCCCAGTTCCCCTCTTTCCCCGTTGGGCCCGTCCTCATAGGGTTTCCATTGTAACCGGGAGGGGGGGAGGGAGGGAGGAGGGAGGTGTGGAGGGAGGTGTGGAGGGAGGAGGGGAGGGGGAGGGAGGGGAAGGGGGGAGGGAGAGGGGAGGGAGGGTGTTAGTGGGGTAGGGGGGAGGGAGGGGGACCTCCCCTTTTCCCAGTACCCCTCTTTCCCCGTTGGGCCCGTCCTCGTAGGGTTTCCATTGTAACCGGGAGGAGGGGAGGGAGGGAAGGTGGAGGGAGGGAAGAGGGAGGTGTGGAGGGAGGAGGGGAGGAGAGGGAGGGGGAGGGGAAGGAGGGGGGTAGGGGGGAGGGGGAGGGAGGGGGAGGGGAGGGGGGAGGGGAGGGGGAAGGGAGGGGGAAGGGAGGGGGACCTCCCCTTTTCCCAGTACCCCTCTTTCCCCGTTGGGCCCGTCCTCACAGGGTTTCAATTGTAACCGGGAGTGGGGGAGGGAGGGTGGAAGGAGGGGGGAGGGGGAGAGGGATGGAAGGGTGGAGGGAGGGGGGGAGCGGTTGGGGGAGGGAGGGATAGAGGGAAGGAGGGAGGGGGGCAGTTAGGGGGGAGGGGGGAGGGAGGGGGGAGGGAGTTGGGGAGGGAGGGGGAGGAGGGGGGAGGGAGTGGGGATGGAGGTGGGAAGGAGGGGGGATGAAGGGGTTGAGGGGGGAAGGGGGACCTCCCCTTTTCCCAGTACCCCTCTTTCCCCGTTGGGCCCGTCCTCGTAGGGTTTCCATTGTAACCGGGAGGGGGGATGGAGGGAGGAGGGAGGTGTGGAGGGAGGAGGGGAGGGGGAGGGAGGGGGGAGGGGATGGGGAAGGGGGAGGGAAGGGGGTAGGGGGGAGGGGAGGGAGGGGGATCTCCCCTTTTCCCAGTACCCCTCTTTCCCCGTTGGTCCCGTCCCCGTAGGGTTTCCATTGTAACCGGGAGGGGGGAGGGAGGGTGGAAGGAGGGGGGAGGGGGAGAGGGATGGAAGGGTGGAGGGAGAGGGGAGGGAGTGGGGGAGGGTGGGATGTAGGGAAGGAGGGAGGGGGGGAGTTAGGGGCTGAGTGGTGATGGAGGTTGGGATTGAGGGGGGAGGGAGGGGGGGAGGGAGTGGGGAAGGAGGTGGAAGGAGGGGGGAGGAAGGGGTTGAGGGGGGAAGTGGGACCTCCCCTTTTCCCAGTACCCCTCTTTCCCCCACCACCAAGCCCCCTCCGCAACGACCCCTGTTGTCCCCCTCCCCAGTCCCCATTCTCAGACCCCCCCATTCTCTCTCTCCCCCAGACACACTCTCAGTGCTTTTTTCGAAACACTTGCCCCGGTGGCTGATCAGCCCAATGCTGATCTGTGTATGTTAAGTGACTTGCAATAAAAAAAAATACTTTAAAAAAAGATAAGTGCTTTTTAAGTGCTTGTTTTGAAACATTCGCGGTCACATAGTGCTTCTCACTGCGATCTGTTAGTGGTGCTTTTCGAAACAATGTAGCACCCATCTCAAACAAGCATTGGGAGGATGGGAGGGAGGGAAGGGGAGGGAGGGAGGTGGGAGGTGTGGAGGGAGGAGGGGAGGGAGGGGGGAAGGGGAGGGGGGGAATGGGGAAGGGGGAGGGAGAGGGGAGGGAGGGGGATGGGATGGGGGAAGGGGGGAGGGAGGGGGACCTCCCCTTTTCCCAGTACCGCTCTTTCCCCGTTGGGCCCGTCCTCGTAGGGTTTCCATTGTAACCGGGAGGAGGGGAGGGAGGGAAGGGGGAGGGAGGGAGGAGGGAGGTGTGGAGGGAGGAGGGGAGGGGGAGGGAGGGGGAGGGGAGGGGGGAAGTGGGGGGAAGGGGGTGGGCGAGGGGTAGGGGGGAGGGGGAGGGGGGAGGGGAGGGGGAAGGGGGGGAGGGAGGGGGACCTCCCCTTTTCCCAGTACCACTCTTTCCCCGTTGGGCCCATCCTAATAGGGTTTCCATTGTAACCGGCAGGAGGGGAGGGAGGGAAGGGGGAGGGAGGGAGCAGGGAGGTGTGGAGGGAGGAGTGGAGGGGGAGGGAGGAGGGGAGGGTAAGGGAGGGAGGGGGGAGGGGGGAGGGAGGGGGGAAGGGGGAGGGAGGGGGACCTCCCCTTTTCCCAGTACCCCTCTTTCCCCGTTGGGCCCGTCCCCGTAGGGTTTCCATTGTAACCAGAAGGGGGGGAGGGAGGGTGGAAGGAGGGGGGAGGGGGCGAGGGATGGAAGGGTGGAGGGAGGGGGAGAGGGATGGAAGGGTGGAGGGAGGGGGGGAGGGATGCAGGGAAGGTGGGAGGGGGGAGTTAGGGGAGGAGGGGTGAGGGAGGTGGGGAGGGAGTTGGGGAGGAGGGGGGAGGGAGTGGGGATGGAGGTGAGAAGGAGTGGGGTGGAAGGGGTTGAGGGGGGGAGGGGGGGGGGGGGAGGGAATAGGGGCCCCATGCTGATCTGTGTATGTTAAGTGACTTGCACAACTTTTAAAAACTGGCAGTTGCTTTTCGCAACAATGTTGCAACCATCTCACACAAGCATTGTGACGTCACAAGCTGAAGACCTTGAAAAAAAAGGTCAGAAAAAAATTATGTAAATTTAAAACCTCTGTAAAGAGTAAACACCCAATAGCAGCTGCTTGTCCATCGCTAGCTGATCTCTCATTGGTGCACGGGTGCCATTGTGACGTCACACGCTGAAGCCCCTTCAAGAAAAGGGTTAGAAATGAAAAATTTAAACTTTAATATCTCTCTAGCTTTAAAAAGGTAGCTTCAATTTGAATGAAGGTACTTACAATAGTTGGCCAGGATAATGGTGAATATGGCGGTACAAAAATCGTAGCGCTTTGGTGTACCGTCTTGGAGGAGTAGGGTTTGTAAGTTTAGCGTCAAGCAAAGACACTTCGGAATCTTCCGTACATACACACGGAATGTTTGCATACATACACACGAACGTCAGAGTTTTAGTAGTATACTAGACCGAGTGGGCCCGTTGGGCCCGTCCTCGTAGGGTTTCCATTGTAACCGGGAGGGGAGGAAAGGGGGAGGGTGGGGGAGGGAAGGGGGAGGGAGGAGGGGAGGGAGGGGGGGAGGGAGGGGGAGGGAGAGGGGAGGGAGGGGGGTAGGGGGAGGGAGGGGGGAGAGGGGGGGATGGGAGGGGGGAGGGGAGGGGGGAAGGGAGGAGGGAAGGGGGTAGGGAGAGGGGAGGGAGGTGGGTAGAGGGGAGGGAGGGAGGGGGACCTCCCCTTTTCCCAGTACCCCTCTTTCCCCGTTGGGCCCGTCCTCGTAGGGTTTCCATTGTAACCGGGAGGAGGGGAGGGCGGGAAGGGGGAGGGAGGGAGGAGGGAGGTGTGGAGGGAGGAGGGGAGGGGAGGGGAGGGAGGGGGGAGGGGGGGAGGAGGGAAGGGGGGAAGGGGGAGGGAGAGGGGAGGGAGGGGGGATGGGATGGGGGAAGGGGGGAGGGAGGGGGGAGGGAGGGGGACCTCCCCTTTTCCCAGTACTCCTCTTTCCCCGTTGGGCCCGTCCTTGTAGGGTTTCAATTGTAACCGGGAGGGGGGGAGGGAGGGTGGAAGGAGGGGGGAGAGGGATGGAAGGGTGGAGGTAGGGAAGGAGGGATTGGGGAGGGAGGGATGGAGGGAGGGGGGAGTTAGGGGGGAGGGGGGAGGGAGGGGGGAAGGAGGGGGGATGAAGGGGTTGAGGGGGGAAGGGGGACCTCCCCTTTTCCCAGTTCCCCTCTTTCCCCGTTGGGCCCGTCCTCATAGGGTTTCCATTGTAACCGGGAGGGGGGGGGGAGGGAGGAGGGAGGTGTGGAGGGAGGTGTGGAGGGAGGAGGGGAGGGGGAGGGAGGGGGAGGGGGGAGGGGAGGGAGGGGGACCTCCCCTTTTCCCAGTACCCCTCTTTCCCCGTTGGGCCCGTCCCCGTAGGGTTTCTATTGTAACCGGGAGGGGGGAGGGAGGGTGGAAGGAGGGGGGAGGGGGAGAGGGATGGAAGGGTGGATGGATTGGGGGAGGGAGGGATGGAGGGAAGGAGGGAGGGGGGGAGTTAGGGGGGAGGTTTGAGGGAGGTGGGGAGGGAGGGGGAGGGAGTTGGGGAGGGAGGGGGAGGAGGGGGGGCGGGAGTGGGGATGGAGGTGGGAAGGAAGGGGTTGAGGGGTGAAGGGAGACCTCCCATTTTCCCAGTACCCCTCTTTCCCCCACCACCAAGCCCCCTCCGCAACGACCCCTGTTGTCCCCCTCCCCAGTCCCCATTCTCAGACCCCCCCCCCCATTCTCTCTCTCCCCCAGACACACTCCAAGTGCTGTTTCGCAACACTTGCCCCGGTGGCCCACGAGCATAGAGGCCCCATGTTGATCTGTGTATGTTAAGTGACTTGCAATAAAAAAGACTACTTGAAAACAGTGGTTTAAAGTGGTTTAAAGTGCTGTTTTTGCTACATTCGCGGTCATTTAGTGCTTCTCACGACCACGGTCATTTAGTGCTTCTCACTGCGATCTGTTAGTGGTGCTTTTCGAAACAATGTAGCACCCATCTCAAACAAGCATTGGGAGGATGGGAGGGAGGGAAGGGGAGGGAGGGAGGAGAGAGGTGTGGAGGGAGGAGGGGAGGGAGGGGGAAGGGGAGGGGGGAACGGGGGGAAGGGGGAGGGAGAGGGGAGGGAGGGGGGATGGGATGGGGGAAGGGGGGAGGGAGGGGGACCTCCCCTTTTCCCAGTACCCCTCTTTCCCCGTTGGGCCCGTCCTCGTAGGGTTTCCATTGTAACCGGGAGGAGGGGAGGGAGGGAGGAGGGAGGTGTGGAGGGAGGAGGGGAGGGGGGAGGGGAGGGGGGAAGGGGGAGGGAGAGGGTTAGGGGGGAGGGTGATGGGGGAGGGGGTAAGGGGAGGGAGGGGGACCTCCCCTTTTCCCAGTACCCCTCTTTCCCCGTTGGGCCCGTCCCCGTAGGGTTTCCTTTGTAACCAGAAGGGGGGGAGGGAGGGTGGAAGGAGGGGGGAGGGGGAGAGGGATGGAAGGGTGGAGGGAGGGGGGAGGGATGGAGGGAAGGGGGGAGGGGGGGGAGTTAGGGGAGGAGGGGTGAGGGAGGTGGGGAGGGAGTTGGGGAGGAGGGGGGGAGGGAGTGGGGATGGAGGTGGGAAGGAGTGGGGAGGAAGGGGTTGAGGGGAGGAGGGGGGAGGGAGGGAATAGGGGCCCCATGCTGATCTGTGTATGTTAAGTGACTCGCACAACTTTAAAAAACTGGCAGTTGCATTTCGCAACAATGTTGCAAACCATCTCACACAAGCATTGTGACGTCACAAGCTGAAGACCTTGAAAAAAAAGGTCAGAAAAAAAATTATGTAAATTTAAAACCGAGCTGATCTCTCATTGGTGCACGGGTGCCATTGTGACATCACGCGCTGAAGCCCCTTCAAGAAAAGGGTTAGAAATGAGACATTTTAACATTAATATCTCTCTAGCTTTAAAAAGGTAGCTTCAATTTGAACGAAAGTACTTACAATAGTTGCCCATGTTAATGGTGAATATGGCGGTACAAAAATCGTAGCGCTTTGGTGTACCGTCTGGGAGGAGTAGGGTTTGTAAGTTATGGACAGAAATCTTCGGAATCTTCCGTACATACATACGGAATCTTCCGTATATACATACGGAATGTTGGACCGCAGAGTTTTAGTAGTATATAGATAGATAGATAGACTAGCACAAGTGTGCCCGTTGGGTCCGTCCTCGTAGGGTTTCCATTGTAGCCGGGAGGGGAGTGGGGGGGAGGGAGGGGGATGGAGGGGGGAAGGGGGAGGGAGGAGGGAGGGGAGGGGGAAAGGTGGGAGGGAGGGGGACCTCCCCTTTTCCCAGTACCCCGCTTGCCCCGTTGGGCCCGTCCTCGTAGGGTTTCCATTGTAACCGGGAGGATGGGAGGGAGGGAAGGGGGAGGAAGGGAGGAGGGAGGTGTGGAGGGAGGAGGGGAGGGGAGGGAGGGGGGGAGGGGAGGGTGGAGTGGAGGGTGGAGTGGAGGGGGAAGGGGGGTAGGGGGGAGGGGGGAGGGAGGGGGACCTCCCCTTTTCCCAGTAGCCCTCTTTCCCCGTTGGGCCCGTCCCCATAGGGTTTCCATTGTAACCGGGAGGGGGGGAGGGAGGGTGGAAGGAGGGGGAAGGGGAGAGGGATTGAATGGTGGAGGGAGGGGGGTGGGAGTGGGGGAGGGAGGGATGGAGGGAAGGAGGGAGGGGGGGAGTTAGGGGGGTGGGTTGAGGGAGGTGGGGAGTGATGGTGAGGGAGTTGGGGAGGGAGTTGGGGAGGGAGTGGGAGGAGGGGGGGAGGGAGTGGGGATGGAGGTGGGAAGGAGGGGGGAGGAAGGGGTTGAGGGGGGAAGTGGGACCTCCCCTTTTCCCAGTACCCCTCTTTCCCCCACCACCAAGCCCCCTCCGCAACGACCCCTGTTGTCCCCCTCCCCAGTCCCCATTCTCAGACTCCCCCCCCCATTCTCTCTCTCCCCCAGACACACTCTCAGTGCCTTTTTCGAAACACTTGCCCCGGTGGCCCACGTGCATAGGGGCCCAATGCTGATCTGTGTATGTTAAGTGACTTGCAATTAAAAAAAATACTTTAAAAAAAGATAAGTGCTTTTTAAGTGGTTGTTTTGAAACATTCGCGGTCACATAGTGCTTCTCACTGCGATCTGTTAGTGGTGCTTTTCGAAACAATGTAGCACCCATCTCAAACAAGCATTGGGAGGATGGGAGGGAGGGAAGGGGAGGGAGGGAGGAGGGAGGTGTGGAGGGAGGAGGGGAGGGAGGGGGAAGGGGAGGGGGGGAAGGGGGGAAGGGGGAGGGAGAGGGGAGGGAGGGGGGATGGGATGGGGGAAGGGGGAGGGAGGGGGACCTCCCCTTTTCCCAGTACCCCTCTTTCCCCGTTGGGCCCGTCCTCGTAGGGTTTCCATTGTAACCGGGAGGAGGGGAGGGAGGGAAGGGGGAGGGAGGGAGGAGGGAGATGTGGAGGGAGGAGGGGAGGGGGAGGGAGGGGGAGGGGAGAGGGAAGGGGAGGGGGAGGGGGGAGGGAGAGGGGTAGGGGGGAGGGGAGGGGGAGGGGAGTGGGGAAGGGGAGGGAGGGGGACCTCCCCTTTTCCCAGTACCCCTCTTTCCCCGTTGGGCCCGTCCTCGTAGAGTTTCCATTGTAACCGGGAGGAGGGGAGGGAGGGAAGGGGGAGGAAGGGAGGAGGGAGGTGTGGAGGGTGGAGGGGAGGGGGAGGGAGGAGGGAGGGGAGGGGGGAAGGGGGGGAGGGAGGGGGACCTCCCCTTTTCCCAGTACCCCTCTTTCCCCGTTGGGCCCGTCCTCATAAGGTTTCCATTGTAACCGGCAGGAGGGGAGGGAGGGAAGGGGGAGGGAGGGAGCAGGGAGGTGTGGAGGGAGGAGTGGAGGGGGAGGGAGGGGGGAGTGTGAAGGGAGGGAGGGGGGAGGGGGAGGGAGGGGGAAGGGGGAAGGGGGAGGGGGGGGACCTCCACTTTTCCCAGTACCCCTCTTTCCCCGTTGGGCCCGTCCCCGTAGGGTTTCCATTGTAAGCAGAAGGGGGGGAGGGAGGGTGGAAGGAGGGAGAGGGGGAGAGGGATGGAAGGGTGGAGGGAGGGGGAGAGGGATGGAAGGGTGGAGGGAGGGGGGAGGGATGGAGGGAAGGAGGGAGGGGGGGAGTTAGGGGAGGAGGGGTGAGGGAGGTGGGGAGGGAGGAGGGGGGGAGGGAGTGGGGATGGAGGTCGGAAGGAGTGGGGAGGAAGGGGTTGAGGGGGGAAGGGGGGGAGGGAGGGAATAGGGGCCCCATGCTGATCTGTGTATGTTAAGTGACTTGCACAACTTTAAAAAACTGGCAGTTGCTTTTCGCAACAATGTTGCAACCATCTCACACAAGCGTTGTGACGTCACAAGCTGAAGACCTTGAAAAAAAGGTCAGAAAAAAAATTATGTAAATTTAAAACCTCTGTAAAGAGTAAACGCCCAATAGCAGCTGCTTGTCCATCGCGAGCTGATCTCTCATTGGTGCACGGGTGCCATTGTGACGTCACACGCTGAAGCCCCTTCAAGAAAAGGGTTAGAAATGAAAAATTTAAACTTTAATATCTCTCTAGCTTTAAAAAGGTAGCTTCAATTTGAATGAAAGTACTTACAATAGTTGGCCAGGTTAATGGTGAATATGGCGGTACAAAAATCGTAGCGCTTTGGTGTACCGTCTTGGAGGAGTAGGGTTTGTAAGTTAAGCGTCAAGCAAAGACACTTCGGAATCTTCCGTACATACACACGGAATGTTTGCATACATACATACGAACGTCAGAGTTTTA
>NW_027601577.1:0-2500 GCF_053455715.1 Rhinoraja longicauda
ACACACACACACACATACACACGATTAGTGAGTGTCGTCTATTGTTTATTACAAGGCCAAGAACTGTAACACAAGCACCCACTCGGTCGGTCCGTCCGGGTCGGTCGGTCGGTCGGTCCATCCGGGTCGGTCGGTCCGGGTCGGCCGGTCGGTCCGGGTCGGTCGGTCCTTCCGGGTCGGTCGGTCCGTCCGTCCGTTCGGGTCGGTCGGTCGGTCCGTCCGTTCGGGTCGGTCGGTCGGTCCGTCCGGGTCGGTCGGTCGGTCCGTTCGGGTCGGTCGGTCGGTCCATCCGGGTCGGTCCGTCCGTCCGGGTCGGTCGGTCCATCCGGGTCGGTCGGTCTGGGTCGGTCGGTCGGTCCATCTGGGTCGGTCGGTCGGTCGGTCGGTCCGTCCGTCCGGGTCGGTCGGTCCGTCCGTCCGGGTCGGTCGGTTGGTCCATCCGGGTCGGTCCGGGTCGGTCGGTCGGTCCATCCGTCCGGGTCGGTCGGTCGGTCCGTCCGTCCGGGTCGGTCCGTCCGTCCGGGACGGTCGGTCCGTCGGTCCGTCCGGGTCGGTCGGTCCATCCGGGTCGGTCGGTCCGTCCGTCCGGGTCGGTCGG
Source organism: Rhinoraja longicauda (assembly GCF_053455715.1). Lineage (NCBI taxonomy): Eukaryota > Metazoa > Chordata > Chondrichthyes > Rajiformes > Arhynchobatidae > Rhinoraja > Rhinoraja longicauda. The sequence goes on from NW_027601577.1 coordinate 599, forward strand.
TCGGTCCGTTTGGGTCGGTCGGTCGGTCAGTCGGTCCATCCGGGACGGTCGGTCCATCCGTCCGGGTCGGTTGGTCCGTCCGGGTCGGTCGGTCGGTCGGTCGGTCTGGGTCGGTCGGTCCGGGGTCGGTCGGTCCGTCCGGGTCGGTCCATCGGTCGGTCGGTCGGTCCATCCGGGTCGGTCCATCCGGGTCGGTCCGGGTCGGTCGGTCGGTCCATCCGTCCGGGTTGGTCGGTCGGTCCCGTCCGTCCGTCCGGGTCGGTCGGTCCGTTCGGGTCGGTCGGTCGGTCGGTCCGTCCGGGTCGGTCGGTCCATCCGGGTCGGTCGGTCCGGGTCGGCCGGTCGGTCCGTTCGGGTCGGTCGGTCGGTCTCATGTGTGTTTCCTTTCGTTCCTCAGGTTGGCGGGGCAGGCAGGCAGATAAAAGACGGCGATCACAAGCTTGGAGAACTGCTGGAGTGTCTGTGTTCACTAAACCGGGGGTTAAGCTGAGAAAGGGGCAGCTATCACAGCTACAGGTAAGAGAGAGAGAGATTGTCCAAATCTCACGCACACACACACACACACACACACACACACACACACACACACACACACACAACAAGAGGGAGAGAGAGAGAGAGAGAGAGAGAGGGGGAGAGAGACAGAGAGAGAGAGGGGGAGAGAGAGATAGAAAGAGGGGGAGAGAGAGATAGAAAGAGGTTGAGAGGGGAGAGAGATAGAGGGGGAAAGGGAGAGAGGGAAAGGGAGAGAGAAAGACGAGGAGAGGGAGAGAGAGAGAAAGGGAGAGGTTGAGAGAGAGAGAGAGAGAGAGAGAGAGAGGCGGATAGAGAGAGGGGAGAGAGATAGAAAGAGGGGGAGAGAGAGATAGAAAGAGGGGGAGAGAGAGATAGAAAGAGAGGTTGAGAGAGAGAGAGGTTGAGAGAGAGAGAAAGAGGTTGAGAGAGAGAGAGAAAGAGGTTGAGAGAGAGAGAAAGAGGTTGAGAGAGAGAAAGAAAGAAGTTGAGAGAGAGAGAGAAAGGTTGAGAGAGAGAGAGAAAGAGGTTGAGAGGGAGAGAGAGGTTGAGAGAGAGAGAAAGAGGTTGAGAGAGAGAGAGAGAAAGAGGTTGAGAGAGAGAGAGAGAGAGAGAAAGAGGTTGAGAGAGAGAGAGAAAGAGGTTGAGAGAGAGAGAGAGAGAAAGAGGTTGAGAGAGAGAGAGAGAGAGAGAGAAAGAGGTTGAGAGAGAGAGAAGAGGTTGAGAGAGAGAGAGAGAAAGAGGTTGAGAGAGAGAGAGAGAATAGGTTGAGAGAGAGAGAGCGAGAGAGGTTGAGAGAGAGAGAGAGAGAGGTTGAGAGAGAGAGAGAAAGGGGTTGAGAGAGAGAGAGAGAGAAAGGTTGAGAGAGAGAGAAAGAGGTTGAGAGAGAGAGAGAGGTTGAGAGAGAGAGAAAGAGAGATTGAGAGAGAGAGAAAGAGATTAAGAGAGAGAGAGAAAGAGGTTGAGAGAGAGAGAGAAAGGTTGAGAGAGAGAAGGAAAGAGGTTGAGAGAGAGAGAAAGAGGTTGAGAGAGAGAGAGAGAGAAAGGTTGAGAGAGAGAGAAAGAGGTTGAGAGAGAGAGAGAAAGGTTGAGAGAGAAGGAAAGAGGTTGAGAGAGAGAGAGAGAAGAGGTTGAGAGAGAGAGAGAGAGAGAAAGAGGTTGAGAGAGAGAGAGAAAGAGGTTGAGAGAGAGAGAAAGAGGTGTGAGAGAGAGAGGTTGAAAGAGAGAGAGAAAGGTTGAGAGAGAGAGAGGTTTGAGAGAGAGAAAGAGGTTGAGAGAGAGAGAGAGAGAAAGAGGTTGTAAGAGAGAGAGAGAAAGAGGTTGAGAGAGAGAAAGGTTGAGAGAGAGAGAGAGAGAGAGAGAGAAAGAGGTTGAGAGAGAGAGAGAGAA
>NW_027601577.1:5000-15000 GCF_053455715.1 Rhinoraja longicauda
AAGGACAAACATTGACACAAAGAAACAGTGAGCACATGTGGCGGCCATTTTGTTGAATGAAACAGTGAGCACATGTGGCCCTTCATAAGCCCACAACTTCCCCAAGGCTCAGCGATCCCACCAATTATCAATTAGCAGCCCGCCCGACGGGCGACATTGTCCACACCCAGTCTCCACCTCTTGCTATTAAAAGATATTTTATAAATTAAAGCTCGTAGCTTTTTGAGGTATAAAATATCTTTTTAATAACAAGATTAAATAGCTCTCCCCCTTCTCTTTCCCCTCCTCTCTCTCTCCCCCTCTCTCTCCCCCTCCTCTATCTCCCCCTCCTCTCTCTTCCCCTCCTCTCTCCCTCCCTCACTCCATCCCTCCCTCTCTCCCTCCCTCCCTCTCTCTCCCCCAAACAAAAAGCTATGAGCTTTAATTTATAAAATATCTTTTAATAGCAAGAGGTGGATAGCCATCATGCCCCATCTACACAAGTCCCACCTGCCCACACCGTCCAACATGCCCCATCTACACTAGTCCCACCCTCCCACACCGTCCAACATGCCCCATCTACACTAGTCCCACCCGCCCACACCGTCCAACATGCCCCATCTACACTAGTCCCACCTGCCCACACTGACCAACATGCCCCATCTACATTAGTCCCACCCGCCCACACCGTCCATCATGCCCCATCAACACTAGTCCCACCCGCCCCACACTGACCAACATGCCCCATCTACACTAGTCCCACCTGCCCACACAGACCAACATGCCCCATCTACACTAGTCCCACCTGCCCACACAGACCAACATGCCCCATCTACACTAGTCCCTCCTGCCCACACCGTCCATCATGCCCCATCTACACTAGCCCCACCTGCCCACACTGACCAACATGCCCCATCTACACTAGTCCCACCCGCCCACACCGACCAACATGCCCCATCTACACTAGTCCCACCTGCCCACACCGACCAACATGCCCCATCTACACTAGTCCCACCTGCCCACACTGACCAACATGCCCCAACTACACTAGTCCCACCTGCCCACACCCACCAACATGCCCCATCTACACTAGTCCCACCTGCCCACACCGTCCATCATGCCCCATCTACACTAGCCCACCTGCCCACACCGACCAACATGCCCCATCTACACTAGTCCCACCTGCCCACACTGACCAACATGCCCCATCTACACTAGTCCCACCCGCCCACACCGACCAACATGCCCCATCTACACTAGTCCCACCCGCCCACACCGACCAACATGTGCTAGGAGGATGCTAGGAGGCTGCAGAGTGACTTGGATAGATTAGGCGAGTGGGCAAATGCATGGCAGATGCAATATAATGTGGATAAATGTGATCTTATCCACTTTGGCGGCAAGAACAGGAAAGCAGAGTATTACCTGAATGATGACCGATTGGGAGAAGGGGAGATGCAACGTGAATCTGGGTGTCATGGTGCACCAGTCATTGAAGGAAAGCATGAAGGTGCAGCAGGCAGTGAAGAAAGCAAATGGTATGTTGGCATTCATAGCAAGAGGATTTGAGTATAGGAGCAGGGAGGTTCTGCTGCAGTTGTACAAGGCCTTGGTGAGACCGCACCTGGAGTATTGTGTGCAGTTTTGGTCTCCTAACCTGAGGAAAGACGTTCTTGCCTTAGAGGGAGTACAGAGAAGGTTCACCAGATTGATCCCTGGAATGGTGGGAATTTCATATGAGGAAAGACTGGATAGACTGGGCTTATACTCGCTGGAATTTAGAAGACTGAGGGGGGATCTTATAGAAACATATAAAATTCTTAAGGGGTTGGAGAGGCTAGATGCGGGAAGATTGTTCCCGATGTTGGGGGAGTCCAGAACCAGGGGTCACAGCTTAAGGATAAGGGGGAAGTCTTTTAGGACCGAGATGAGAAAAAATTTCTTCACACAGAGAGTGGTGAATCTGATGAATTCTCTGCCACAGAAGGTCGTTGAGGCCAGTTCATTGGCTATATTTAAGAGTTAGATGTGGCCCTTTTTGCTAAAGGGATCAGGGTGTATGGAGAGAAGGCAGGTACAGGCTACTGAGCTGGATGATCAGCCATGATCATATTGAATGGCGGTGCAGGCTCGAAGGGCCGAATGGCCTACTCCTGCACCTATTTTCTATGTTTCTAACATGCCCCATCTACACTAGTCCCACCTGCCCACACCGCCCAACATGCCCCATCTACACTAGTCCCACCTGCCCACACCGCCCAACATGCCCCATCTACACTAGTCCCACCTTCCCACACCAGCCAACATGCCCCATCTACACTAGTCCCACCTGCCCACACAGACCAGCATGCCCCATCTACACTAGTCCCACCTGCCCACACCGACCAACATGCCCCATCTACACTAGTCCCACCTGCCCACACCGGCCAACATGCCCCATCTACACTAGTCCCACCTGCCCACACCGCCCAACATCCCCATCTACACTTGTCCCACCTGCCCACACCGCCCAACATGCCCCATCTACACTAGTCCCACCTGCCCACACCGACCAACATGCCCCATCTACACTAGTCCCACCTTCCCACACCGGCCAACATGCCCCATCTACACCAGTCACACCTTCCCACACCGGCCAACATGCCCCATCTACACTAGTCCCACCTGCCCACACCGACCAACATGCCCCCATCTACACTAGTCCCACCTGCCCACACCGACCAACATGCCCCATCTACACTAGTCCCACCTGCCCACACCGACCAACATGCCCCATCTACACTAGTCCCACCTGCCCACACCGCCCAACATGCCCCATCTACACTAGTCCCCACCTTCCCACACCAGCCAACATGCCCCATCTACACTAGTCCCACCTGCCCACACAGACCAGCATGCCCCATCTACACTAGTCCCACCTGCCCACACCGACCAACATGCCCCATCTACACTAGTCCCACCTGCCCACACCGGCCAACATGCCCCATCTACACTAGTCCCACCTGCCCACACCGCCCAACATCCCCATCTACACTTGTCCCACCTGCCCACACCGCCCAACATGCCCCATCTACACTAGTCCCACCTGCCCACACCGACCAACATGCCCCATCTACACTAGTCCCACCTTCCCACACCGGCCAACATGCCCCATCTACACCAGTCACACCTTCCCACACCGGCCAACATGCCCCATCTACACTAGTCCCACCTGCCCACACCGACCAACATGCCCCATCTACACTAGTCCCACCTGCCCACACCGACCAACATGCCCCAATCATAGCCCACACTGCCCACACCTGGCCCCAATGCCACATCTACCACTAGTCCACGATCCCCCCTGCCACAACTGCCACTATTCCCACAGTCACACTGCCCACCGACCCAGCACCATGCCCCATCTACACTAGTCCCACCTGCCCACAGCGACCAACATGCCCCATCTACACTAGTCCCACCCGCCCACACAGTCCAACATGTGCTAGGAGGATGCTAGGATGCTGCAGAGTGACTTGGATAGATTAGGCGAGTGAGCAAATGCATGGCAGATGCAATATAATGTGGATAAATGTGAGGTTATCCACTTTGGCGGCAAGAACAGGAAAGCAGAGTATTACCTGAATGGTGACCGATTGGGAGAAGGGGAGATGCAACGTGACCTGGGTGTCATGGTGCACCAGTCATTGAAAGCAAGCATGCAGGTGCAGCAGGCAGTGAAGAAAGTGAATGGTATGTTGGCATTCATAGCAAGAGGATTTGAGTATAGGAGCAGGGAGGTTCTGCTGCAGTTGTACAAGGCCTTGGTGAGACCGCACCTGGAGTATTGTGTGCAGTTTTGGTCTCCTAACCTGAGGAAAGACTTTCTTGCCTTAGAGGGAGTACAGAGAAGGTTCACCAGATTGATCCCTGGGATGGTGGGACTTTCATATGAGGAAAGACTGGATAGACTAGGCTTATACTCGCTGGAATTTAGAAGACTGAGGGGGGATCTTATAGAAACATACAAAATTCTTAAGGGGTTGGAGAGGCTAGATGCGGGAAGATTGTTCCCGATGTTGGGGGAGTCCAGAACCAGGGGTCACAGCTTAAGGATAAGGGAGAAGTCTTTTAGGACCGAGATGAGAAAACATTTCTTCACACAGAGAGTGGTGAATCTGTGGAATTCTCTGCCACAGAAGGTAGTTGAGGCCAGTTCATTGGCTATATTTAAGAGTTAGATGTGGCCCTTTTTGCTAAAGGGATCAGGGGGTATGGAGAGAAGGCAGGTACAGGCTACTGAGCTGGATGATCAGCCATGATCATATTGAATGTCGGTGCAGGCTCGAAGGGCCGAATGGCCTACTCCTGCACCTATTTTCTATGTTTCTAACATGCCCCATCTACACTAGTCCCACCTGCCCACACCGGCCAACATGCCCCATCTACACTAGTCCCACCTGCCCACACCGGCCAACATGCCCCATCTACACTAGTCCCACCTGCCCACACCGGCCAACATGCCCCATCTACACTAGTCCCACCTGCCCACACCGACCAACATGCTCCATCTACACTAGTCCCACCTGCCCACACCGCCCACCCACACCGCCCAACATGCCCCATCTACACTAGTCCCACTTGCCCACACCGACCAACATGCCCCATCTACACTAGTCCCACCTGCCCACACCGACCAACATGCCCCATCTACACTAGTCCCACCTGCCCACACCGACCAACATGCCCCATCTACACTAGTCCCACCTGCCCACACCGACCAACATGCCCCATCTACACTAGTCCCACCTGCCCACACCGACCAACATGCCCCATCTACACTAGTCCCACCTGCCCACACCGACCAACATGCCCCATCTACACTAGTCCCACCTGCCCACACTGACCAACATGCCCCATCTACACTAGTCCCACCTGCCCACACCGACCAACATGCCCCATCTACACTAGTCCCACCTGCCCATACCGACCAACATGCCCCATCTACACTAGCCCCATCTGCCCACACCGACCAACGTGCCCCATCTACACTAGTCCCACCCGCCCACACAGACCAACATGACCCATCTACACTAGTCCCACCTGCCCACACCAACCAACATGGCCCATCTACACTAGTCCCACCTGCCCACACCAACCAACATGGCCCATCTACACTAGTCCCATCTGCCCACACCAACCAACATGCCCCATCTACACTCGTCCCACCTGCCCACACCGGCCAACATGACCCATCTACACTAGTCCCACTTGCCCACACCGACCAACATGCCCCATCTACACTAGTCCCACCTGCCCACAACGACCAACATGCCGGTTTATAAATTAAAGCTCGTAGCTTTTTGATTAATTTAAAAATTAAAGCTCGTAGCTTTTTGATAAATTTATCAATTAAAGCTCGTAGCTTTTTGAGTTTGTTTGTGTGTGTGTGAATCTCTCTCTCTCTCTCTGTCCTCTCTCTCCCCTTCCCTCTCTCTCGCCCCCTCATCTCTCTCCACCTCTTGCTATTAAAAGATATTTTATAAATTAAAGTTCGTAGCTTTTTGATAAATTTATCAATTAAAGCTCGTAGCTTTTTGATAAATTAAAAAATTAAAGCTCGCAGCTTTTTGATAAATTTATAAATTAAAGCTCGTAGCTTTTTGATAAATTTATCAATTAAAGCTCGTAGCTTTTTGATAAATTTATAAATTAAAGCTCGCAGCTTTTTGATAAATTTATAAATTAAAGCTTGTAGCTTTTTGATAAATTTATAAATTAAAGCTCGTAGCTTTTTTGTAAATTTAAAAATCAAAGCTCGTAGCTTTTTGGTAAATTTAAAAATGTGTACTGCAAAAGGCAAGGCAGACAGACAAGTTGTTTGCAAAAATACCTGAGGACAGGAAATGCGGCTAGTTTTCCATCTGTGACAATGGCCGAAACTGCCTTCATGTAAAGGTTACCCCAATGTGATAATGGTTTCTATTGTGGAGCACCCTTGGGTGCCTTGAGCACTGAAACCTGTGCACAGAGTTTAGCTCAGAGAGTTAACTTGGAACAGGTTTATTCCAAATAAGGTAAAGGCATCTGTTTGTGGAATTTGTGTGTGTGTCACCTCAGCTCCTCAATAAATAAAAAGCTGCATGCTGCTAATTGCAGTATTGGGAGCTCAGACCGGCCAACTCTGGCATCGAACCTGTAACCTCTGCCAACTCCTGCAAGTGGGTAAGCTTCTTGTGTTTTAAATCCATTAGTGTGTTGTCTATTTTTTTGTGTTAATTGAATTTAATGTAGTTTAGTTAAACACGGTTCAAATCAATGTAATTCAGTTTAGCTTTATTTAATTTAATGTAGTTTAGTTAAACACGGTTCAAATCAATTTAATTCAGTTTATCTTTATTTAATTTAATGTAGTTTAGTTAAACATGATTCAAACCAATTAAATTCAGTTTAACTTTATTTAATTTAATGTAGTTTAGTTAAACACGGTTCAAACCAATGTAATTCAGTTTAACTTTATTTGATTTAATGTAGTTTAGTTAAACATGATAGTCCCCTTTAGGGAGAGGAGTGGGAGAGAGAGAGGGGGAGAGAGGGGGAGGGAGAGAAGGAGGGTGAGAGGGGAGGGGGAGGGGGAGAGGGAGAGGGAGAGGGAGAGGGAGAAGAGGGAGGGAGAGAGAGAGGAGGGGAGAGAGAGCTTTATTTAATTTAATGTAGTATAGTTCACTAATAGTTCTCTTTAGGGAGAGAGAGAGAGGGGGAGAGAGTGTGTGAGAGAGAGAGAGAGGGAGAGAGAGAGAGAGAGCACAAACAAACTCAAAAAGCTGCGAGCTTTAATTTATAAATAGTTTTAAACAGTTCACTTTAGTTCTCTGCAGTGTAGTTTAATTCACTAAACCTCATGATAATCAGATTGAATGATTGATTCTCTCTCATACTCTCTCTCTCTCTCTCTCTCTCTCTCTCTCTCTCTCTTGCTCTCTCTTCTCACCCCTCCCAAAATGTTAATATTAAAATGGGGAATCCCTGCATTTGTTAGAGAGAGAGCAAGAGAGAGAGAGAGAGACTTCAAATAAGGGATTTTGTGTAAATTTGGAAATGAATATCTGCATTGAATGTGTAACCTGTGGAAATGTCGGATGGAGTTGTTGAAAAGAGAATGTTTTTAAAAATATTTATTACTTTAAAAAAGTATTTTTTGATATTTTTTTAAAAACGTGCCTGTTTTATTGCTGATGTGATAAAGAATAAACAAGTGTGTGTTATCAAAAATGTTTATTCATGTAGGATTTCTAACTTTAACTAATACAATCTGCATTTTGGAATATGTGGCAGCTTAATTAAATATATTGAGTCAGAGATTTGTCAGTATTGCTCAGCCCTTGTCTGCAGAACCACGGGCTTTTCGTTTGATTGACACCTGCCAGTCTGGGCTCAGGGTGATCTACAGGATGGACAATGGTCCAGGAGTTCCTTCAAATTGATACCTTGCAGAATGATTTTGCAAACTGACTCTGAGTGCATCGATCCTATTGGGGTTTTGCAGCACAGTGCATTGAGCTGTCCTTTGTATTATTGGTTCAGGGAGATGCCTGTTATGTCTGTTTGGTCCCTCAGGTTGGAGGGGGCAGATAAAAGAGATGGTGATCACAAGCTTTGTGGTAGATCCTCATGGGAAATATTTATTGATGTAGGATTCATAACTTGAACTAATACAATCTGCATTTTGGAATATGCAGCAGCTTAAATAAATATTTATTTATGTAGGATTCATAACTTTAACTAATACAATCTGCATTTTGAAATGTGGGATGGAGTTGTTGAAAAGAAAAAGTTAAAAAAATATTTAATATTCTGAAAAAGTATTTTTTGATATTTTTTTTTAAACTTGCTGATGGGATAAAGAATTAAAAAGTGTTGTGTTTTATCAAAAACATTTTATCCAAAATATTTATATATGTAGGATTCATACATGCTTACTGAAATGGCGGGGTTGCTTACTGAAATGGCGGAGGCAGAGGACGGAGCGGCGGGGTTTGCTTACTAAAATGGCGGAGGCAGAGCGCACAGCGGCAGGGTTTGCTTACTAAAATGGCGGAGGCAGAGGACGGAGCGGCGGGGTTTGCTTACTAAAATGGCGGGGTTTCCTTACTGAAATGGCGGGGTTGCTTACTAAAATAGCGGGGGCAGAGCGCATAGCGGCAGGGTTTGCTTACTAATATGGCGGAGGCAGAGGGGGAGCGGCGGGTTTGATTACTGAAATGGCGGGGGAGAGCACACAGCTGCGTTATTTGCTTACTAAAATGGCGGGGTAGCTTTCTGAAATGGCTTGGGCAGGCGCACAGCGGCGGGGTTCGCTTACTAAAATGGCGCGTTTTCCTTACTGAAATGGCGGGAGGGTTGCTTACTGAAATGGCGGGAGGGTTGCTTACTGAAATGGCGGGAGGGTTGCTTACTGAAATGGCGGGAGGGTTGCTTACTGAAATGGCTGGGGTAGAGCGAAATGCGGCGGGGTTTGCTTACTAAAATGGCGGGGGTTGCTTACTGAAATGGCGGGGTTTGTTTACTAAAATGGCGGGGGTTCTTACTACATAAGAACTTGGTGCTGGATCCTCATGATAAATATTTATTTATGTAGGATTCATAACTTGATACAATCTGCATTTTGAAATGTCAGATGGAGTTGTTGAAAAGAAAATTTTTAAAATATTTAATATTCTGAAAAAGTATTTTTTGATATTTTTTTAAAACTTGCATGTTTTATTGCTGATGGGATCAAGAATTAAAAAGTGTTGTGTTTTATCAAAAATATTTTATCAAAAATTTGGAAATGAATATGCATTGAATGTGTAACGTATGGAAATGTAGGATGGAGTTGTTGAAAAGAGAATGTTTTAAAAATATTTATTACATGAAAAAAGTATTTTCTGATATTTTTTAAAAACATGCCTGTTTATTGCTGATGGGATAAAGAATAAACAAGTCTTGTGCTTTATCAATTTTTTTTAATCAAAAATATTTATTTATGTAGGATTCATAACTTGAACTAATACAATCTGCATTTTTGAATATGCAGCAACTTAAATAAATATTTATTTATATAGGATTCATAACTTTAACTAATACAATCTGCATTTTGAAATGTCGGATGGAGTTGTTGAAAAGAAAAAGTTTTTAAAATATTAAATATTTTGAAAAAGTATTTTTTGATATTTAAATAAAAACTTGCCTGTTTTATTGCTGATGGGATAAAGAATAAACAAGTCTTGTGTTTTATCAAAAATATTTTATCAAAAATATTTATTTATGTAGGATTTCTAACTTTAACTTATACAATCTGCATTTTGGAATATGTGGCATCTTAAATAAATATTTATTTATGTAGGATTCCTAACTTTAACTAATACAATCTGCATTTTGGAATATGCAGCAACTTAAATAAAAAAATATTTATGTAGGATTTATGTGTTTTATTGCTGATGGGATAAAGAATAAAGAAGTCTTGTGTTTTATCAAAAATATTTATTTATGTAGGATTCAAAAACTTTATCTAATACAATCTGCATTTGGGAATATGCAGCAACTTAAATAAATATTTATTGATGTAGGATTCATAACTTTATCTAATACAATCTGCATTTGGGAATATGCAGCAACTTAAATAAATATTTATTTATGTAGGATTCATAACTTTATCTAATACAATCTGCAGACCGTTTGATTGACACCTGCCAGTCTGGGCTCAGGATGATCTGCAGGATGGACAATGGTCCAGGAGTTCCCCATCAATTCCTTCAAATTGATACCTTGCAGAATGATTTTGCAAACTGACCCTGAGTGCATCATTCCTATTGGGTTTTTGCAGGGCACATGGTATCAATGTTTGTCCTTGTTTGCTAGCTGCCTTCCAGAGCTTTCCATACAACACAGAGAACTGAGCTGTCGGCGGTATTATTGGGTCAGGGAGATACCTGTTATGTATGTTTGTATGTATGTATGTATGTGTGGGGTTAATCAATATCTGTTATTGGGTAAGTGTGAG